>NC_092091.1:76626460-76680891 GCF_045679555.1 Salvelinus alpinus | reverse complement strand
CAGCCAGGGTCATAGGTCAAAACAGATTACAGTGCCAGAGTTGACATTCAGCCAGGGTCATAGGTCAAAACAGATTACAGGGCCAGAGTTGCCATGCAGCCAGGGTCATAGGTCAAAACAGATTACAGGGCCAGAGTTGCCATGCAGCCAGGGTCATAGGTCAAAACAGATTACAGGGCCAGAGTTGCCATGCAGCCAGGGTCATAGGTCAAAACAGATTACAGGGCCAGAGTTGCCATGCAGCCAGGGTCATAGGTCAAAACAGAAACAGATTACAGGGGGCCAGAGTTGCCAGAGTTGCCAGGCACCAAATGGAGATGAGGAGATTTGGGGTGTTTAGTAAAAGTGAGGAACACGTGCACATACGCATGCACTCAGAAAACCTTCTTTAATAGCACCAAGCCTGTACATCCTCAGTCCTAAACCAGAGATACTTCTATAGGATGCATGTTACAGTCAGATATTGAGTTTGGATGGTGGAGGATAGTTACAACACTTCAGCTGATGCTGTGGTGATGACGCAGACAAATAGGCAACATCTGCTTGCTAAAAGTCAAGGCACAAATCTCTCATTCATAAATTCAAGGTCCATCATTTATCTCAATGATATCAAAAGCTTTGTCATTCTTTGTCACGCAAACAAGCATTTCGCTACACCCGCAATAACATCTGCTAAACACGTGTATGTGACAAATAAAATGTGATTTGATTGATTTGATGAGCCGAAACGTCCGTGTATGTAATGTAATGTAATCTAAATGCACAACGGATTCTAATTCACAGCAATTGAGAGTTTTTCTCTACTTTTGTTGAAACAATTTGCCTAAGCACACCCTCTTTCTCCCGGCCGTGTGTTTCTAGGGTGGCTGGAGAGTTTGGAATGTGTCCCAATAGCCTTGTTTCACACGTGTTCTGTCTTCTGCTCTGTTCTGTGACTGACAGCCAATCACATCACCAGGAATAGTAATACAACAGGATTGGATTAGAGCGAACAGGACAGCGATTATATGTATGCTAAACTGTATCGAGATAAATTACTAATGATTATAGTTTTTTCTCCTAATTTGGATCATTCATTTGTCTGCCGGCACTATGCCCATCGACTTGTTTACACACAGACACACACAATTGTATTTAGACTTTCACCTTCCAACCAAGATGTTGGGGCTTGGTTGGATTTATAGGTTCATATCCCCAGCAATATGCATTATCACAGCTCTTATAGGTTCATATCCCCAGCAATATGCATCATCACAGCTCTTATGGGTTCATATCCCCAGGAATATGCATCATCATAGCTCTTATAGGTTCATATCCCCAGCAACATGCATCATCCTAGCTCTTATACTGTAGGTTCATATCCCCAGCAATACGCATCATCATAGCTCTTATAGGTTCATATCCCCAGCAATACGCATCATCATAGCTCTTATAGGTTCATATCCCCAGCAATATGCATCATCATAGCTCTTATAGGTTCATATCCCCAGCAATATGCATCATCGTAGCTCTTATAGGTTCATATCCCCAGCAATATGCATCATCACAGCTCTTATACTGTAGGTTCATATCCCCAGCAATACGCATCATCACAGCTCTTATACTGTAGGTTCATATCCCCAGCAATATGCATCATCACAGCTCTTATACTGTAGGTTTATATCCCCAGCAACATGCATCATCACAGCTCTTATAGGTTCATATCCCCAGCAATATTCATCATCACAGCTCTTATACTGTAGGTTCATATCCCCAGCAATATGCATCATCACAGCTCTTATACTGTAGGTTTATATCCCCAGCAACATGCATCATCACAGCTCTTATAGGTTTATATCCCCAGCAATACGCTTCATCACAGCTCTTATAGGTTCATATCCCCAGCAATACGCATCATCATAGCTCTTATGGGTTCATATCCCCAGCAACATGCATCATCATAGCTCTTATACGTTCATATCCCCAGCAACATGCATCATCATAGCTCTTATAGGTTCATATCCCCAGCAACGTGCATCATCATAGCTCTTATAGGTTCATATCCCCAGCAACATGCATCATCACAGCTCTTATAGGTTCATATCCCCAGCAACATGCATCATCACAGCTCTTATAGGTTCATATCCCCAGCAACATGCACCATCATAGCTTTTATAGGTTCATATCCCCAGCAATACGCATCATCACAGCTCTTATAGGTTCATATCCCCAGCAACATGCACCATCATAGCTCTTATAGGTTCATATCCCCAGCAATACGCATCATCACAGCTCTTATAGGTTCATATCCCCAGCAATACGCATCATCACAGCTCTTATAGGTTCATATCCCCAGCAACATGCACCATCACAGCTCTTATGGGTTCATATCCCCAGCAATACGCATCATCACAGCTCTTATAGGTTCATATCCCCAGCAATACACATCATCACAGCTCTTATAGGTTCATATCCCCAGCAACATGCACCATCATAGCTCTTATAGGTTTATATCCCCAGCAACATGCATCATCACAGCTCTTAGTCCACTCTGGACCTACAGACACCTCCAACTGGTCTCAGACATGAGATCAGCTTTCATCTCCATTTCAGAGAACAGAGGATTGTAGGATTACATAACCAGTACTTTGTGTTCAGTATCAATAGACTATTAACCCTTATGCCATTCTAACTCATAATTCCATGAGTGGTTCAAATGGTCCAATACCCTGCCATTTACCCTCCTCGCCTTTGTAGCTTTTAGGTCAAACCTGTGTAGAATAGGTTTTAATGATCTGATTGATTGGCAGCCCTGTATAGATAGCAGTACTACACTCTATGATTGGTTCAAATGGTCCAACGCTGTCAAATTGACCAATCACTGCCCACATGCCTCTATGCTGGCCTCCCATAAACATGAGTGATGGGCGTTCCTGAAACGTTTCGGTGAGTTGCGTCGTTTGGCTGCCGAACGGCTCTTCATTCAAAAATGCTTGAAAATCCTAGAACACATTGAAAATCTCTAACGTAAAGCCAAAAAAGTATGCTACCATTATATCAGACCGTTATATGCATATTCACATGCATTTTTACCTGGCCAAAGTGTTAACGTAGATCCGCTACAATTTTTTTTAACGCATTGTTAAAATGAGCGACCAGAATGACATGCTCTCCCCACTATGTATTGTTTCTGCAGTGAGGATTCACCTTCTTTAGATAATGTTGTAACGTTAGATAATGTTGCTGTAACGTATCTGCAGATAATCATTGTTTTGAGCTCATAAAGCAGTAGTAGCAGTATGCAAATCAGGGCGCCAAATGAACAGCTCTTTCACTGATGCGATTCGATTTCCAACTTTCATCAAAAAGAGCCGTTCAAAAAAGGCCGTTAGTTCAGGAAATACCCACCACTAATAAACATCTCCAATTCACAATGACGGAATCAAAACCACACCATCTCCCCACATAATGTTATATTTCTCCTCAACAGTCCATCTAAGGACAGATCCACTATCAAGTGCTAGCTCGTCAGTCACAGTCACTCTAAGTACCTGGCCCAAATGGCAAAACACCCAGCTAATAGCGCTTAGCATTAGCCTAGCATAGTTGCTATCAGGAAATTACTCCCTTATGTGTGTGATTATGATTGTGTACAAAATGGCACCATATTCCCTGTGTAGTGCACTACATTTGACCAGAGCCCTGGTTACAAGTAGTGCACTAAATAGGGAATAGGGTGCCACTTGGGACAAATCCAATATGATCTCTTCTCACTCGAACAAAGACACTAATCTGGAATAGGAGGCCATATCAGACGCTGCTCGCTCGGTGAGCAGGAGATGAATCCATCGTCTAAATGACAACGTTGAGGAACAGGCTGAGCACTGACCATGGCATCGCCACACACTCTTCGACAACATCTACAGTACATTCTGTTCTAGGCCGTCCTTCTCTTTTATCTTTCTTTGTTCTACTCAAAACGTAGAAACTTTAAAGGATTTTATCCCGATCAAATCCTTTCTGGGTATCAATTAAAGGGATCCTTCGAGATGTTGGCAATGTTCCCTGTATCTACTTCCCCAGAGTCAGATCAACTCGTTGATACCTTTTTGTATGTCTCTGCGTCCAGTATTAAGGAAGTTAGAGGTAGTTTTGCGAGCCAATGCTAAGTAGTGTTAGAGCAATGGCTGGAAGTCTACAGGTACAGCTAGCATGCAGTCATTGCACTAACGGTAGTTAGCAACTTTCTTCAAACTGCATGCAGACATACAAATGGTATACACGAGTTCATCTGACTCTTGGGAAGTGCAAAAATCCCGAAGTATCCCTTACTGTAATTGTTTTTAATTAAAATGATCAAAAATAAACAAAAGTGGCTTTTTAGCAAAATTACATTTATCAAGCAATACTTTTGCTAGAAATGTCTGGGAGTGGTCTGAGCAAGGGGTATAATTGAGGCAAAAGCGAGGCAAATGGGAGGGATATGTAACCTGAAAAATAGCTGTTATTGGCAGTGAGGTTTGAAACTCCCTTTGCTATTGGTTAATTAACTTAAATCAACTGGTGATGTCGCCAGGCAAGCCAAAAATCCACCCATGCAAAACAAGCTGAAATTTCAGGTGCTCTTTTCAAACAGCTCTTACACTAATAGGACTTTATCATCATTGTTACAATTTCACAGTATTATTCCAACCTCGTGATGGGAGATTATAATATAAAAAACAGCAGGATGTGGTCTATCGTAGAAAGTTTTGCTTGCTAAAATAATGTTGTACGGTGCTCTATATGTAAAGTAAATACAGTAAGTCATCACTAAAAACAATGTATAGCAGCATCAATGGATATGGGACACTCACAGAGATAGCAGATGATCTTTGGTGGAGATGACTCCAATCCAACCATGCTGCTCGGGATTGTAATGGTGATGAGGATGTCACAGGGGAGATGTTGTCACAGGGGAGATGCTGGTGTCATAGAAATAGAACCTGATATTGAGTGGATAGGATCAGAGCTGTGGATAGGGTGGTGAGTGGATAGGATCAGAGCTGTGGAGAGGGTGATGAGTGGATAGGATAAGAGCTGTGGAGAGGGTGGTGAGTGGATAGGATCAGAGGTGTGGAGAGGGTGGTGAGTGGATAGGATCAGAGCTGTGGAGAGGGTGGTGAGTGGATAGGATCAGAGCTGTGGAGAGGGTGGTGAGTGGATAGGATCAGAGGTGTGGAGAGGGTGGTGAGTGGATAGGATCAGAGGTGTGGAGAGGGTGGTGAGTGGATAGGATAAGAGGTGTGGAGAGGGTGGTGAGTGGATAGGATCAGAGTTGTGGACAGGGTGGTGAGTGGATAGGATCAGAGCTGTGGACAGGGTGGTGAGAGGGTAGGATCAGAGCTGTGGACAGGGTGGTGAGTGGATAGGATCAGAGTTGTGGACAGGGTGGTGAGTGGATAGGATCAGAGCTGTGGACAGGGTGGTGAGTGGGTAGGATCAGAGCTGTGGACAGGGTGGTGAGTGGATAGGATCAGAGCTGTGGAGAGGGTGGTGAGTGGATAGGATCAGAGTTGTGGACAGGGTGGTGAGTGGGTAGGATCAGAGTTGTGGACAGGGTGGTGAGTGGATAGGATCAGAGGTGTGGAGAGGGTGGTGAGTGGATAGGATCAGAGCTGTGGAGAGGGTGGTGAGTGGATAGGATCAGAGCTGTGGAGAGGGTGGTGAGTGGATAGGATCAGAGCTGTGGAGAGGGTGGTGAGTGGATAGTATCAGAGTTGTGGACAGGGTGGTGAGTGGATAGGATCAGAGGTGTGGAGAGGGTGGTGAGTGGATAGGATCAGAGCTGTGGAGAGGGTGGTGAGTGGATAGGATCAGAGCTGTGGAGAGGGTGGTGAGTGGATAGGATCAGAGCTGTGGAGAGGGTGGTGAGTGGATAGGATCAGAGGTGTGGAGAGGGTGGTGAGTGGATAGGATCAGAGCTGTGGAGAGGGTGGTGAGTGGATAGGATCAGAGCTGTGGAGAGGGTGGTGAGTGGATAGGATCAGAGCTGTGGACAGGGTGGTGAGTGGATAGGATCAGAGCTCTGGACAGGGTTGTGAGTGGATAGGGTCAGAGCTGTGGACAGGGTGGTGAGTGGATAGGGTCAGAACTGTGGACAGGGTGGTGAGTGGATAGGATCAGAGCTGTGGACAGGGTGGTGAGTGGATAGGATAAGAGCTGTGGAGAGGGTGGTGAGTGGATAGGATCAGAGCTGTGGAGAGGGTGGTGAGTGGATAGGATCAGAGCTGTGGACAGGGTGGTGAGTGGATAGGATCAGAGCTCTGGACAGGGTTGTGAGTGGATAGGGTCAGAGCTGTGGACAGGGTGGTGAGTGGATAGGGTCAGAACTGTGGACAGGGTGGTGAGTGGATAGGATCAGAGCTGTGGAGAGGGTGGTGAGTGGATAGGATCAGAGCTGTGGACAGGGTGGTGAGTGGATAGGATCAGAGCTGTGGACAGGATCAGAGCTGTGGACATGGTGGTGAGTGGATAGGATCAGAGCTGTGGACAGGGTGGTAAGTGGATAGGATCAGAGCTCTGGACAGGGTGGTAAGTGGATAGGATCAGAGCTGTGGACAGGATCAGAGCTGTGGACAGGGTGGTAAGTGGATAGGATCAGAGCTGTGGACAGGATCAGAGCTGTGGACAGGGTGGTGAGTGGATAGGGTCAGAGCTGTGGACAGGGTGGTGAGTGGATAGGGTCAGAGCTGTGGACAGGGTGGTGAGTGGACAGGATCAGAGCTGTGGAGAGGGTGGTGAGTGGATAGGGTCAGAGCTGTGGACAGGGTGGTGAGTGGATAGGGTCAGAGCTGTGGACAGGGTGGTGAGTGGATAGGATCAGAGCTGTGGACAGGGTGGTGAGTGGATAGGATCAGAGCTGTGGACAGGGTGGTGAGTGGATAGGATCAGAGCTGTGGACAGGGTGGTGAGTGGACAGGATCAGAGCTGTGGACAGGATCAGAGCTGTGGATAGGATCAGAGCTGTGGACATTGTGGTGAGTGGATAGGATCAGAGGTGTGGAGAGGGTGGTGAGTGGATAGGATCAGAGCTGTGGAGAGGGTGGTGAGTGGATAGGATCAGAGCTGTGGACAGGGTGGTGAGTGGATAGGATCAGAGCTGTGGACAGGATCAGAGCTGTGGACATGGTGGTGAGTGGATAGGATCAGAGCTGTGGACAGGGTGGTAAGTGGATAGGATCAGAGCTGTGGACAGGGTGGTGAGTGGATAGGATCAGAGCTGTGGACAGGATCCGAGCTGTGGACAGGGTGGTGAGTGGATAGGATCAGAGCTCTGGACAGGGTGGTAAGTGGATAGGATCAGAGCTGTGGACAGGATCAGAGCTGTGGACAGGGTGGTAAGTGGATAGGATCAGAGCTGTGGACAGGATCAGAGCTGTGGACAGGGTGGTGAGTGGATAGGGTCAGAGCTGTGTCACAGGGTGGTGAGTGGATAGGATCAGAGCTGTAGACAGGGTGGTGAGTGGATAGGGTCAGAGCTGTGGACAGGGTGGTGAGTGGATAGGGTCAGAGCTGTGGACAGGGTGGTGAGTGGATAGGATCAGAGCTGTGGACAGGATGGTGAGTGGATAGGATCAGAGCTGTGGACAGGGTGGTGAGTGGATAGGATCAGAGCTGTGGACAGGGTGGTGAGTGGACAGGATCAGAGCTGTGGACAGGATCAGAGCTGTGGATAGGATCAGAGCTGTGGATAGGATCAGAGCTGTGGACAGGATCAGAGCTGTGGACATGGTGGTGAGTGGATAGGATCAGAGCTGTGGACAGGGTGATGTTTGATGAAGTGATCATGATGGTAATAATATTATGGGATGGATGTAAGGTCTTGGTGAACGTACAAGCTCATATGGTGTTACACTCTTGTAAAAGCTAGTCAAGGACCACAGAAAACTGGTGATTTGTTCAGACAAAATGTCTGAAATCGATAAATGGATGACTATTATATCAGTATAGTATGTTGTTTACATTAGTGTATGTGTGTGTGTGTGTGTGTGTGAGAGAGAGAGAGAGAGGGTGTGTGTGTGTGTGTGTGTGTGTGTGTGTGTGTGTGTGTGTGTGTGTGTGTGTGTGTGTGTGTGTGTGTGTGTGTGTGTGTGTGTGTGTGTGTGTGTGTGTGTGTGTGTGTGTGTGTGTGTGTGTGTATCTCTGTAAGGTTACATACGAGCTGGCTCTGAATGAATGCCTCTCTGAGGAAGATGCAGGCGGGGCCCACGATGTTGTGTAGAACGGTGCAGTTCTGGACCACAGCACACAACGGGTCCTCAAACACTCTTCTCCTTTCATCTTCCTCCTCTTCTTCCTCCAGGGCCCCCACACCCCCCAGCATTGCCGCCGCAGCCAATGGGGCTCCGCTCCCCTCCGAGGGCAATACACCCTTAGGGAGGGGAACCAATCAAATCGATTAACCAACCACATGCCAACCAATCAGAATGATCAGAAAAGGTGTGTTTAGCCAATAAAAATGGCAGGTGAGTGAAGCAGTTCTTCAACCCTGTTCCTTATTGTTCTAAGACACACTAGGCGGTAGACTAGATCACTACAGTGGTCATGCTTTCTTGTGTTAGTCATTCCTAGCAGTGTGTATGAACCAGTATGCTGTCACTAAAGTAGCAATACTTCCTGGTTTCAGTCATTCCTAGCAGTGTGTATGAACCAGTATGCTGTCACTAAAGTAGCAATACTTCCTGGTTTCAGTCATTCCTAGCAGTGTGTATGAACCAGTATGCTGTCACTAAAGTAGCAATACTTCCTGGTTTCAGTCATTCCTAGCAGTGTGTATGAACCAGTATGCTGTCACTAAAGTAGCAATGCTTCCTGGTTTCAGTCATTCCTAGCAGCGTGTATGAACCAATATTCTGTACAGTTAACTCAGTGTCGTCAATGCTAATAACATTTAAAATTCAGCTAAAAGTCAATGTACAAGAAACAATGTCGATTTTTTTAAAGTCATGCACATTGCAAGTCTTAGAAACGTTACTTTTACACCGCCTACAGTAAAAAAAAAAAAAAGAAAACATACGTCTGTCTCGCACACATCTATAGAATCAATAGATCTCCAATACTAAATCCCCAAATAATCTAAACGACAATAAATAATTGAGGAATAATCCCTTACCTTCCTCATTTTGCTTCTCTTATTTCCCATCAGTTTTTCTTTATATCTGAGTCCTTCTCTCCTCCCCCTCTCTTTCCCTCAGTCCCGTCCCTCTCCTTTCCTCTCTCCCTCCCTCTCTCCAGTTAGCTATTACATAAACTCTCCAGCCAAAGTCCCGGTCCAAACCTAAAGTTCTAATCTACACCAGAATTGAGCTCTTCAGCCACCAACAGAACACTAATGATGTTGATGATAATGAAGATGATAATCCAGCCAATGAGGTCCTCCTAAATGCTGAATCAAAGACCCAATTGGTCTATTGAGAGACTAGGTTGCCATGCGGTCGCCATGTGTCTCTGGTCAAAGCTCCTTGAATTGATGGAAACCCTCACACATGGTGCTACTGGCAGGATAAGTTAGGAGAGCAAGGTGATTCTATTGTCAGTTTATTTCTCTCTCTCTCTCTCTCTCTCTCTCTCTCTCTCTCTCTCTCTCTCTCTCTCTCTCTCTCTCTCTCTCTCTGTCACTCTCTCTCTCTTTGTCACTCTCTCTCTCTCTTTCTCTCTCTCACACACTCTCACTCTTTCACTCCATTCATTTTCCCCTTGATTACCCTTCAATGTAGTCCATATCAGCCCTTTACCATTCTTTTCCTCACTCACTCACTCTGCAAATCACCAGTTTGACAGAATTGAGAGGGAGGGGGGGGGGGGGGGGGGGGGGAAAAACGGGATGCCTTTTTAATCCTCAACATTTCAGATTAAAGGAATAGAGCGATGGGACTAGTAGAAAATGAGGGATGGAGAGGAGGGAATGCCAGAAAGAGGAAAGGGAGGGATAGAGAGGAGGAGATGCCAGAAAAAGGAAAGGGAGGGATAGAGAGGAGGAGATGCTAGAATGAGGAAAGGGAGGGATAGAGAGGAGGGGATGCCAGAAAGAGGAAAGGGAGGGATAGAGAGGAGGGGATGCTAGAAAGAGGAAAGGGAGGGATAGAGAGGAGGAGATGCTAGAATGAGGAAAGGGAGGGATAGAGAGGAGGGGATGCCAGAAAGAGGAAAGGGAGGGATAGAGAGGAGGGGATGCTAGAAAGAGGAAAGGGAGGGATAGAGAGGAGGGAATGCCAGAAAGAGGAAAGGGAGGGATAGAGTGGAGGAGATGCCAGAAAGAGGAAAGGGAGGGATAGAGAGGAGGAGATGCCAGAAAGAGGAAAGGGAGGGATAGAGAGGAGGAGATGCCAGAAAGAGGAAAGGGAGGGATAGAGAGGTAGGGATGCTAGAAATAGGAAAGGGAGGGATAGAGAGGAGGGGATGCTAGAAATAGGAAAGGGAGGGATAGGGAGGAGGGGATGGTAGAAAGAGGAAAGGGAGGGATAGAGAGGAGGGGATGCTAGAAAGAGGAAAGGGAGGGATAGAGAGGAGAGGATGCCAGAAAGAGGAAAGGGAGGGATAGAGAGGAGGGGATGTCAGAAAGAGGAAAGGGAGGGATAGGGAGGAGGGGATGCTAGAAAGAGGAAAGGGAGGGATAGAGAGGAGGGGGAGGTAAAGTGAGGGGTTGGCTCTGAGAAGAGAGCAACACAGGGTTGGAGAGGAGGGGATGGTAGGTAGTGTAACCTATCAGAGAGGAGAGGAAGGACATGTAGAGATACTAACAGGACATACGCTATAGGAAGAGTGAATTCACAAGGAAGAAGAAAAAGAAAGTGGAAAGGAAAGAAAGGATATGAGATGAGTTCATTGTAGATTGGATGGGAGAAAGGTGAGGCTGATGGTCCTCTACACAAATACTGTTGTAGCTACTTCAGTGAACAAGCGTTTTGCCTTTCCTAAAGCCTTTTGATAACAATCCCCATGTGACTATTGTCATAATGTCATACGACACCTGATTTAAAGACATGCTGTTATAAATGACCAGACATGGTTTAGGGGTTGAGAATCACATGTATTTATTGTAATAATGTGGGGTTAGTCATGTTATTGTTGATCACATGTCAAAGAAACCTGCCTGTTATGAGTTTGACTTTGGAGCGTCAGGATTATTGGTTTGGAGCTGAAACCTTTTGTTGTGCATCTCCACAGGGGCATTCTCACATTGCATGTTTGTCCCCCCCAGTTTTATCATTGCATTGTGATACAAAACATGGCTCCGGTGTGCTTAAGGACCATGCAGATGCCTCAGAGAGCAGTTATGCCCCCCCATTTCTAAAACAAAGTTGAGCGGGTGCATCTCCAGTTAATATAACCCTTTCTGTGGGTGCATTCAGTGATCACAAGTTGCATGCATAGTAGAACAAAATAAATGTCAATGATTACCTTTTATTGACTCATTGACGCAAGAGGGTTTGGTCCATTTCCTGGTCATAGTTGTGACGTCAAATGGGGCGCAAGGGTTTTTACGGTAAGGGTTATTGCAGTAAGGGTTTTTACGGTAAGGGTTATTACGGTAAGGGTTATTGCAGTAGTAGCTTATTCCCGGGGGACGTATGTTGTTGATGTTGTTTACAGCATTGGAACACCCTTATTGAAAGTGTGATTTGATGGTAACATGTATGTTTATGACCTGAACGTGTTTGTGTACCGTTTTCATACCTTTATTGAAGTTGATTGTAAATTAGGTAATTGGTAGGGTTTGAGATGCATTCTGGGTAATGGGTATTGCTACAAGAAGCATGCCATTGTTGGAGAGAAACAGACAAGACAGACATATAACAGGTCGGCATGCTGCTGGCTTTACAGGCATTGAAGCCCAGGTGGTCTTCTGTTAGAGTTTTATGTTAATCATGTCAGTTTATCAGACCTGCCTTTCTGTTCATCGTCCCATTTGATTTTGTAAGTAATTGTACAGTTCCCCGGCTCGTTTATCCTCACTTTGCAAATTAAAAGCCTCACATTGGCAAGATAAAGCACATCTTCCTCCTATGCATCCTCAATGTTAAAATCAAACCTCATGGTCAATCTAATACCTCATTTTGCCTCCTCAATGTTAAAATCTAACCTCATGGTCAACCTTACACCTCATTTTGCCTCCTCACTGTTAAAATCTAACCTCATGGTCAACCTTCCACCTCGTTTTGCCTCCTCACTGTTAAAATCTAACCTCATGTTCAACCTTATACCTCGTTTTGCCTCCTCACTGTTAAAATCTAACCTCATGGTCAACCTTACACATCATTTTGCCTCCTCACTGTTAAAATCTAATCGCATGGTCAACTTTACAACTCATTTTGCCTCCTCACTGTTAAAATCTAACCGCATGGTCAACCTTACACCTCATTTTGCCTCCTCACTGTTAAAATCTCACCTCATGTTCAATCTCACACCTCATTTTGCCTCCTCACTGTTAAAATCTAACCTCATGGTCAACCATACACCTCATTTTGCCTCCTCACTGTTTTAAAATCTAACTTCATGGTCAATCTCACACCTCATTTTGCCTCCTCAATGTTAAAATGGAACTGCATGGTCAATCTCACACCTCATTTTGCCTCCTCACTGTTAAAATATAACCTCATGGTCAATCTCACAACTCACTTTGCCTCCTCACTGTTAAAATCTAACCTCATGGTCAATCTCACAACTCACTTTGCCTCCTCACTGTTAAAATCTAACCTTATGGTCAATCTCACACCTCACTTTGCCTCCTCACTGTTAAAATCTAACCTCATGGTCAATCTCACAACTCACTTTGCCTCCTCACTGTTAAAATCTAACCTTATGGTCAATCTCACACCTCACTTTGCCTCCTCACTGTTAAAATCTAACCTCATGGTCAACCTCACACCTCATTTTTCTATTTCTATATTCTCCTCTTGCAGATGTTTTGGGTTCTTGGCCTGCTGTTCTTTCTGTGTGGATCTACCCAGCAGGACTTGGGTTCCAACAGAAGATAAAGGCATTACTTGGATTTAAACAACCACCATAGTAATACAGTTTAAATACTGCTTAAACCAGCAGGGGTTACATGAGACTACTGCTTTAGAACATTTAGAATGCAATGTCAAGGAACGTTTAGAATGTCTAGGTACATTTAGAATGTCAAGGAACATGTAGAATGTCAAGGAACATGTAGAATGTCTAGGAACAGTTAGAATGTCTAGGAAGAGTTAGAATGTCTAGGAACAGTTAGAATGTCTAGGAACAGTTAGAATGTCTAGGAAGAGTTAGAATGTCTAGGAACGTTTAGAATGTCTAGGGACGTTTAGAATGGCTAGGAACATTTTGAATGTCTAGGAACAGTTAGAATGTCTAGGAACAGTTAGAATGTCTAGGAACAGTTAGAATGTCTAGGAACATTTAGAATGTCTCGGAACATTTAGAATGTCTAGGAACAGTTAGAATGTCTAGGAACAGTTAGAATGTCTAGGAACATTTAGAATGTCTCGGAACATTTAGAATGTCTAGGAACAGTTAGAATGTCTAGGAACATTTAGAATGTCTAGGAACATTTAGAATGTCTAGGAACAGTTAGAATGTCTAGGAACAGTTAGAATGTCTAGGAACGTTTAGAATGTCTAGGAACGTTTAGAATGTCAATGAACGTTTAGAATGTCTAGGAACGTTTAGAATGTCTAGGAACATTTTGAATGTCTAGGAACAGTTAGAATGTCTAGGAACAGTTAGAATGTCTAGCAACATTTAGAATGTCTAGGAACATTTAGAATGTCTAGGAACGTTTAGAATGTCTAGGAACGTTTAGAATGTCTAGGAACATTTTGAATGTCTAGGAACAGTTAGAATGTCTAGGAACATGTAGAATGTCTAGCAACATTTAGAATGTCTAGGAACAGTTAGAATGTCTAGGAACATTTAGAATGTCTAGGAACATTTAGAATGTCTAGGAACATTTAGAATGTCTAGGAACATTTAGAATGTCTAGGAACAGTTAGAATGTCTAGGAACATTTAGAATGTCTAGGAACAGTTAGAATGTCTAGGAACATTTAGAATGTCTAGGAACAGTTAGAATGTCTAGGAACATTTAGAATGTCTAGGAACATTTAGAATGTCTAGGAACATTTAGAATGTCTAGGAACAGTTAGAATGTCTAGCAACAGTTAGAATGTCTAGGAACATTTAGAATGTCTAGGAACAGTTAGAATGTCTAGGAACATTTAGAATGTCTAGGAACAGTTAGAATGTCTAGGAACAGTTAGAATGTCTAGCAACAGTTAGAATGTCTAGGAACATTTAGAATGTCTAGGAACATTTAGAATGTCTAGGAACATTTAGAATGTCTAGCAACAGTTAGAATGTCTAGGAAGAGTTAGAATGTCTAGGAACATTTAGAATGCAATGTCAAGGAACAGTTAGAAGCCAACATTGTCTCGTTTTGCCGTGGATGATTGGGAAGAAGATTCCGGCACAAATGAGACAGATGGTATCAGCATTATGAGAAATGGATGAAGAATATTAGGGTGAAAATGTCACAGTGAATTATGATGTAATAGTTGTATTATGAAAAACGATGATGTACTTCATATCTTCATGATCAAATAAGCCCTGAAATTGCTGCTGGAATATGTTCAAGTTGTACATTGTGATCATTTGAGAATGGTCAATTTTCTTCCTCGTAAATGTAATTTGTGTAAGTGTGAGTTTGTGCTGAAAGTGTGTGTATGTGTGTGTGTGTTTGTGTGTGTGTGTGTGTGTGTGTGTGTGTGTGTGTGTGTGTGTGTGTGTGTGTGTGTGTGTGTGTGTGTGTGTGTGTGTGTGTGTGTGTGTGTGTGTGTGTGTGTGTGTGTGTGTGTGTGTGTGTGTGTGTGTGTGTGTGTGTGTGTGTGTGTGTGCTCCCCCAGCAGTGTGGTGACTACAGTAGAGAGTAGCTGTGTGTCCAGGCCATTAGAGTAGAGCTGGGCACCACAACACTAATTGGATTGGCAATCACACACTCCTCCCTCTGTATCTCTGTCTTGTTCTATCGCTCTTTGTATCACCCCCTCTCTCTTTCTTCTCTCTCTCTCCCTCTATCACTGCCTCTATCACTCCCTCTGTATCTCTTTCTCTCTCATTCTATCGCTTTTTGTTTAAGTATAACCTCCTCTCTCTTTCCCTCTCTCTCTCTCTCTCTCTCTCTCTCTCTCTCTCTCTCTCTCTCTCTCTCTCACCCCCTTGTCACTTCTCTCTCCCTCTATCATTCCCTCTGTCTCACTCTCTCTGCCTCTCTCTCTCTCCCTTCCTGTATTCTGTATCTCCATCTTTTGATAGAGCTCTCTACCTCCCTTTCCCACTCTCTGTATCAATCTATAGCAAACTGCAATGCAACGTCCCAACACTAACTACAGCACCAAGCCCAGTTTTGCATGAGAGGCTGCAGTACTCAATCTAGACCACTAGAGGCAGTCATTCTAGAGTATCCCCACTAGATGGCAGTCTAACACATCAGAAGATCAATGGTCACCGGCTGACTCTCCGGTTGAGGACTACTGAGTGTGCAGGCTTGGGTTCCAACCAGGCCAGCTCTGTCAGATCATAGTGAATGCTGTTGAGCAATTTATATACATGTCTTCCTCCGGTTGACCCATTCTTAGGGTAGCCTACCTGAAGTAAAGATCGTTGCACCAGTTCAGGACCTTTTGACAATTGTAGCTTTTTGGTCCCAAAAACACTTTTGATCAGATTTCATTTTAACATTCTGTCATAAAGAGCCACAGGAGGCTGGTGGCACCTTAATTGGGGAGGACGATCACGTGGTAATGGCTGGAGCGGAATAAGTGTAAAGGTATCAACAACATCCAACACATGTTTTCCTGCCTGTATTATGAGCCGTCCTCCCCACAGCAGCCTCCACTGTAAAGAGCACATGTTCACCTTCATAAAACACATGGTTTCCTGCCTGTATTATGAGCTGTCCTCCCCACAGCAGCCTCCACTGTAAAGAGCACATGTTCAACTTCATAAAACACATGGTTTCCTGCCTATATTATGAGCCGTCCTCCCCACAGCAGCCTCCACTGTAAAGAGCACATGTTCACCTTCATAAAACACATGGTTTCCTGCCTGTATTATGAGCTGTCCTCCCCACAGCAGCCTCCACTGTAAAGAGCACATGTTCAACTTCATAAAACACATGGTTTCCTGCCTGTATTATGAGCCGTCCTCCCCACAGCAGCCTCCACTGTAAAGAGCACATGTTCAACTTCATAAAACACATGGTTTCCTGCCTATATTATGAGCCGTCCTCCCCACAGCAGCCTCCACTGTAAAGAGCACATGTTCACCTTCATAAAACACATGGTTTCCTGCCTGTATTATGAGTCGTCCTCCCCACAGCAGCCTCCACTGTAAAGAGCACATGTTCAACTTCATAAAAAAATAATGTTTTCCATCTCAAGGGGGTTAACAACAAAAAAAGGACTATAGTAAGTGTCAAATAAAATAACAGGGTTGACGATTTCGTCTGCCGTAAATCTCCTTTTGACAGGAGGAATGGAAGTGTGTTGTGTGCAACAGGGAGTGACAACTGAACCCAATATATGTATTTTATTTTTTAAATTGTTCAAGCCTTTCTATCTATTTAATGGTATTCAGGTTGACGCTCGACAAAACAAAACAGCAGAAAATGACCAGGAAGAGTAGAACCAGTTCACCTGCTTTTGCACGATCGTTTCTCATTTCTTTTGAAAAGGAAGAGAATCGTTTCACCTTATTAAAAGGAGAGTTCAGTTCACGTAACGGTGTTGATTTTAAAATGAGAGACAGATGTAAATGAATCACTAATCACATCAAATAAATAATAATATTCAGAAATTACTTTCTCAAAGCAACAAATAAATAGGGCCTTTACAATGATGCTGAAAACTTGGAGAAATGTGGGGGTTAGGTGGGTTAAAATCTTCCTCGAGGTCACAGAGGGTGCACGGAGCAAGTCTGTATTCGTAGAAAGAAATCTGATTTATTGAATTCTCCATGTGGTCTATATTAAACGGCACTTTAATTAATATAACAAGATTTTACAATTCAATATTGGTGCATCACTTCTACTTCAAATATCAAAACGATGCAAAAGGCACTCTTCATGGAACGACCCCAGAATGACAATGTCTGACAACTGAAGGGCTACATACAGAACAGGGAAAGAACGTCCACATTCATCAAACAGCAGAGAACTTCACATGTAAAACCAGAGTCCTCGGACTCTCAGTGTAATTTCATGTTGTGTTCACAGCTGAGGAAAAAGCCTACAGTCAAGTAACAACACATGTAACCCCGGATCAAACAGCTGAGGAAATGTGATTGTCTCCTATTTTCAACGGCATTAAACACACCAGATGTCTTAGTGTGTATCCCAAAAGGCACCCCTATTCCCTATATAGTGCACTACTTTTAACCAGGGCCCAATAGTCCACTATGTAGAGAATAGGGTGCCAGAATGGGACGCAGGTTTAGACATAGTAGGATGATGGGAGAGAGGGTAGAAACACATTTTAATAACACTCTCATATCGCAGAGTCACCAACTTTATGACGGTGTTCAGAAGAAAGGATCCCCAACACACCATCCTGACCCTGGTTTAACCTGGACTCTGGATCACAATGCTGGAAAGGTACAGAGGTGTGTGTGTGTGTGTGTGTGTGTGTGTGTGTGTGTGTGTGTGTGTGTGTGTGTGTGTGTGTGTGTGTGTGTGTGTGTGTGTGTGTGTGTGTGTGTGTGTGTGTGTGTGTGTGTGTGTGTGTGTGTGTGTGTGTGTGTGTGTGTGTGTGAGAGACAGAGAGCTTGGGTCTGTGTGTGTGTGTGTGCTTGCGTAACTATGTGTGTGTGTGTTCTTACGTGTGTGAGCCTGCCTCTGTCTGCGTGTGTGAGCCTGGGTCTGTCTGCGTGTGTGACTGCTTCCTGACCCTTTCCTCTGAGCCTCTTGAAGGTTGAGCGGAACTTTAATCAAGTTAAATGCAATAGTCTGCTGTGTTTTGTGTGTGTGTGTGTGTGTGTGTGTGTGTGTGTGTGTGTGTGTGTGTGTGTGTGTGTGTGTGTGTGTGTGTGTGTGTGTGTGTGTGTGTCATCTGTTGTAACATCTAGTCATCATCTGTCTAGTCCTACTGACTCACACATCACTCATTCATTCACTAGTTCATCTGTCTCATGGGTTTTACATCAAAATACACATTCATATATTTTCCACAGCAAGATACATCTCATCTCCCCGATCTTTCCTCCTCTCCCCTCTCTCCTCCTCTCCTCTCTCTCCTACCTCTCCCCTCTCTCCTCCTCTCCTCTCTCTCCTACCTCTCCTCTCTCTCCTCCTCTCCTCTCTCTCCTACCTCTCCCCTCTCTCCTCCTCTCCTCTCTCTCCTACCTCTCCTCTCTCTCCTCCTCCCCTCTCCTCTCTCTCCTTCTCTCCTTTCTCTCCTCTCCTCTCCTACCTTTCTTCTCTTTCCTCCTCTCCTTGCTCTCGTCTCCTCCTCTCCTACCTCTCCTCTCTCTAGTACACATATCCAGGCATCAGATATCTCAGAATGAACTGTGAAACAAACACACACACATATAGTATAGTAATTGAGTAATTGAGGCGATTGTCATCACAGAGGATAACAGCATCGAAACACAATATATATATATATTGTGTTTGTTCTTGCATGTGTAGGTACATGCATGTATAGCTTTGTACACTCTGGGCAGGTTTAATATATACACTGTTAACACACTGGGATATCCCTCCCATGTGTTTATCTATCTATTTACATGTAGACGATGTGAAAGATGTCCATTGTGGATGGAAGCTGTAGCACAACAGTGATGTGTTTTCCTAATATTGTACATGTCTAGGTTATGTAGTTATTTGTGTTGAATTTAGGCAATCACTGAATTGATCAATTAGCTCAGTTGGTCAGGTGTGGAGCCTAGATGGAACAAAACCCTGCAGTTCCTGCAGCACTCCTGGTACAGGGTTACGTACCCCTGATCTAGTCTGTTACTTTTGAACAATTTGGTCCCTCTTCCTGTCTTTCTCTCTCTTCTTATTTATTCTATCTCCATCTCACTCGCTCTCTCTATTTATCTCTCTCTTTTTCTTTCTCCCTCTCTCTCCCTCTCTCTCTCACTCTCTATTTCTCTCTCTCTCACTCTCTCACTCTCTCTTTCTCTCTCTCTCACTCTCTATTTCTCTTTCTTTCTCTCTCTCTCTCTCTCTCTATTTCTCTCTCTCACTCTCTCACTCTCTCTTTCTCTCTCTCTCACTCTCTATTTCTCTTTCTTTCTCTCTCTCTCTCTCTCTATTTCTCTCTCTCTCACTCTCTATTTCTCGTTCTCTCTCTCTCACTCTCTCCCTCTCTCTCACTGGATTGTTCCATATTTCCCATTGATACTCCCACATTCTCCATAATTCCCTATAGACATTTAGATCTGTAGACCTGTAGACCTGTAGACCTGTAGACCTGTAGTGTGTCGTATGATTGTGTTTTCTTTATCTACTGTATATGAGATTTGGGTTGTCTGGTATGTTCTAGAATGATTGGAATGGATTACAATAGGGCCACAATGACAGAAGGAGAGCGAGACCAGAGAGAAAGACAGTGGGATAGAAAGACAGTGAGAGAGAGGGAGGGAGGGATAGAGAAACAGAGGGATAGACAAGATAGTGAGAGAGAGGGAGGGAGGGATAGAGAAATAGAGAGAGATAATCACTTATATTCTGTATGACAGCTGTCAAACGACTATGTCAGATCAGCTCAGCTTGTTTCAACTGTCTGTCTGTCTGTCTGTCTGTCTGTCTGTCTGTCTGTCTGTCTGTCTGTCTGTCTGTCTGTCTGTCTGTCTGTCTATATTTATGATTTATCTTATTTTTACAGCACCTTCAGCACCCGTACTTCCCACAGCTATGGCCTTTACTACTATAACCCAGAGAAACACATTAATTAACACATTCATAAAAAGGCAAAACAAACAGTCCAAAAATGAATCATAAGGTTTTGAAGTGTCTGTCCTATATCTATGAGACATAAGGAAGCTCAGGAAATACTGTGTATATTTATTTTTTCGACACATCGTTATCTCCTTATTTGTGTTACTTCCATACTTCCATTCATAATTTGAATGGAAGTTTACCTTCAGGTTACCTTCAGACGAGTCCTGTCCCGGGTCTTAGAGCAAAACAGAGAACCCCATCATGTTAGATATCTCCAGCTTAAACAGACAAGTGTGTCAATCGACTCTTAAAGATTTTAACCATCTCCTTTCTTAATGTTACTTTTCCTGTAGTTGATCCTAAGTGTTATTTTGAACTATTTCCTGTAGTTTTTCCTAAGTGTTATTCTGAACTATTTCCTGTAGTTTTTCCTAAGTGTTATTTTGAACTATTTCCTGTAGTTTTTCCTAGGTGTTAATTTGAACTATTTCCTGTAGTTTTTCCTAAGTGTTATTTTGATCTATTTCCTGTAGTTGATCCTACGTGTTAATTTGAACTATTTCCTGTAGTTGGCCCTAAGTGTTAATTTGAACTATTTCCTGTAGTTTTTCCTATGCTAGGTCCTAAGACTAGTCTATTACCATCTCCTAGTCTCAGCTGAGAGTGAATCTGTCTGTAAAGAGATCATTTTATCCTCTGAGTGGTTTAATTTCACCACCATAACCCTCCCTCCATCCCTCACAATGTTTCCCAATCAATCTATCCTCCCTTTCTCACCTCTCCCTCATCCCAGGGCAGCAGGTAGCCTAGCGGTTGAGAGTGTTTGAATCCCGGAGCCGACTAGGTGGAAAATCAGCCGATGTGCCCTTGAGCAAGGCACTTAACCCTCATTGCTCCTTTAAGTCTCTCTGGATAAGAGTGTCTACTAAATGACTAAAATGTCAATGTAAAGCTTTTCTGTCCATTTTTCCTGTTTTTGTCCTTCTGTCAATATGTCTGTTGCCATGGAGATCAATGACTTGCAGAGCAACAGGCAGAATGAAAAAATGAAAGTAAGAAATCACCCTTTTCTGAAATCATGTTTTGAAATGTGTTTTTTTGCTGTAAATCTATACTGACCTAACTGTGTCCCAAATGGCACCCTATTCCCTACATAGTGCACTAATTTTGACCAGAGCCCTATGGGATCTCCTTCAAAGTAGTGCATTATGTAGGGAATAGGGAGCCATTTGAGACACTCTCCTAGCCCTCACTAAAACACTAATCTGGACCCATGACTGTTACCATAACAACATACCTTTAATGGTACCATTCAGTCTGATTGTCCGTATTGCTGGCAGGCCCCTAGCATTGTATCCATTCAGGAGAAGTCTCAGGAGTCATAGTATTACTGACAACTGTCCATCTCTCTCTCTGAATGACAACTGTCCATCTCTCTCTCTCTCTGAATGACAACTGTCCATCTCTCTCTCGCTCTCTGAATGACAACTGTCCATCTCTCTCTCTCTCTCGCTCTCTGAATGACAACTGTCCATCTCTCTCTCTCTCTCTCTGAATGACAACTGTCCATCTCTCTCTCTCTCTCTCTTAATGACAACTGTCCATCTCTCTCTCTCTCTCTCTGAATGACAACTGTCCATCTCTCTCTCTCTCTCTCTCTCTGAATGACAACTGTCCATCTCTCTCTCTCTCTCTCTCTCTGAATGACAACTGTCCATCTCTCTCTCTGAATGACAACTGTCCATCTCTCTCTCTCTGAATGACAACTGTCCATCTCTCTCTCTCTCTGAATGACAACTGTCCATCTATCTCTCTCTGAATGACAACTGTCCATCTATCTCTCTCTGAATGACAACTGTCCATCTCTCTCTCTCTCTGAATGACAACTGTCCATCTCTCTCTCTCTCTGAATGACAACTGTCCATCTATCTCTCTCTGAATGACAACTGTCCATCTCTCTCTCTCTCTGAATGACAACTGTCCATCTCTCTCTGAATGACAACTGTCCATCTCTCTCTCTCTCTCTGAATGACAACTGTCCATCTCTCTCTCTGAATGACAACTGTCCATCTCTCTCTCTGAATGACAACTGTCCATCTCTCTCTCTCTCTGAATGACAACTGTCCATCTCTCTCTCTCTGAATGACAACTGTCCATCTATCTCTCTCTCTGAATGACAACTGTCCATCTCTCTCTCTCTCTGAATGACAACTGTCCATCTCTCTCTCTCTGAATGACAACTGTCCATCTCTATCTCTCTCTGAATGACAACTGTCCATCTCTCTCTCTGAATGACAACTGTCCATCTCTCTCTCTCTCTCTGAATGACAACTGTCCATCTCTCTCTCTCTCTGAATGACAACTGTCCATCTCTCTCTCTGAATGACAACTGTCCATCTCTCTCTCTCTCTCTCTGAATGACAACTGTCCATCTATCTCTCTCTGAATGACAACTGTCCATCTCTCTCTCTCTCTGAATGACAACTGTCCATCTCTCTCTCTCTCTGAATGACAACTGTCCATCTATCTCTCTGAATGACAACTGTCCATCTATCTCTCTCTGAATGACAACTGTCCATCTCTCTCTCTCTGAATGACAACTGTCCATCTATCTCTCTCTGAATGACAACTGTCCATCTCTCTCTCTGAATGACAACTGTCCATCTATCTCTCTCTGAATGACAACTGTCCATCTCTCTCTCTGAATGACAACTGTCCATCTCTCTCTCTCTCTCTCTTAATGACAACTGTCCATCTCTCTCTCTCTCTCTCTCTGAATGACAACTGTCCATCTCTCTCTCTCTCTCTCTCTCTGAATGACAACTGTCCATCTCTCTCTCTCTATCTCTCTCTGAATGACAACTGTCCATCTATCTCTCTGAATGACAACTGTCCATCTATCTCTCTCTGAATGACAACTGTCCATCTATCTCTCTCTGAATGACAACTGTCCATCTCTCTCTCTGAATGACAACTGTCCATCTATCTCTCTCTGAATGACAACTGTCCATCTATCTCTCTCTGAATGACAACTGTCCATCTCTCTCTCTGAATGACAACTGTCCATCTCTCTCTCTCTCTCTCTGAATGACAACTGTCCATCTCTCTCTCTCTCTCTCTGAATGACAACTGTCCATCTATCTCTCTCTGAATGACAACTGTCCATCTATCTCTCTCTGAATGACAACTGTCCATCTCTCTCTCTGAATGACAACTGTCCATCTCTCTCTCTCTCTCTCTGAATGACAACTGTCCATCTCTCTCTCTCTGAATGACAGCTGTCCATCTCTCTCTCTCTCTGAATGACAACAGTCCATCTCTCTCTCTCTGAATGACAACTGTCCATCTCTCTCTCTCTCTCTCTCTCTGAATGACAACTGTCCATCTCTCTCTCTGAATGACAACTGTCCATCTCTCTCTCTCTGAATGACAACTGTCCATCTCTCTCTCTCTCTGAATGACAACTGTCCATCTATCTCTCTCTGAATGACAACTGTCCATCTCTCTCTCTCTGAATGACAGCTGTCCATCTCTCTCTCTCTCTGAATGACAACAGTCCATCTCTCTCTCTCTGAATGACAACTGTCCATCTCTCTCTCTCTCTCTCTCTCTGAATGACAACTGTCCATCTCTCTCTCTGAATGACAACTGTCCATCTCTCTCTCTCTGAATGACAACTGTCCATCTCTCTCTCTCTCTGAATGACAACTGTCCATCTATCTCTCTCTGAATGACAACTGTCCATCTCTCTCTCTCTGAATGACAACTGTCCATCTCTCTCTCTCTCTCTCTCTCTCTGAATGACAACTGTCCATCTCTCTCTCTGAATGACAACTGTCCATCTATCTCTCTCTCTGAATGACAACTGTCCATCTCTCTCTCTCTCTGAATGACAACTGTCCATCTCTCTCTCTCTGAATGACAACTGTCCATCTCTATCTCTCTCTGAATGACAACTGTCCATCTCTCTCTCTGAATGACAACTGTCCATCTCTCTCTCTCTCTCTGAATGACAACTGTCCATCTCTCTCTCTCTCTGAATGACAACTGTCCATCTCTCTCTCTGAATGACAACTGTCCATCTCTCTCTCTCTCTCTCTGAATGACAACTGTCCATCTATCTCTCTCTGAATGACAACTGTCCATCTCTCTCTCTCTCTGAATGACAACTGTCCATCTCTCTCTCTCTCTGAATGACAACTGTCCATCTATCTCTCTGAATGACAACTGTCCATCTATCTCTCTCTGAATGACAACTGTCCATCTCTCTCTCTCTGAATGACAACTGTCCATCTATCTCTCTCTGAATGACAACTGTCCATCTCTCTCTCTGAATGACAACTGTCCATCTATCTCTCTCTGAATGACAACTGTCCATCTCTCTCTCTCTGAATGACAACTGTCCATCTCTATCTCTCTCTGAATGACAACTGTCCATCTCTCTCTCTGAATGACAACTGTCCATCTCTCTCTCTCTCTCTGAATGACAACTGTCCATCTCTCTCTCTCTCTGAATGACAACTGTCCATCTCTCTCTCTGAATGACAACTGTCCATCTCTCTCTCTCTCTCTCTGAATGACAACTGTCCATCTATCTCTCTCTGAATGACAACTGTCCATCTATCTCTCTCTGAATGACAACTGTCCATCTCTCTCTCTCTCTGAATGACAACTGTCCATCTCTCTCTGAATGACAACTGTCCATCTCTCTCTCTCTCTCTGAATGACAACTGTCCATCTCTCTCTCTGAATGACAACTGTCCATCTCTCTCTCTGAATGACAACTGTCCATCTCTCTCTCTCTCTGAATGACAACTGTCCATCTCTCTCTCTCTGAATGACAACTGTCCATCTATCTCTCTCTCTGAATGACAACTGTCCATCTCTCTCTCTCTCTGAATGACAACTGTCCATCTCTCTCTCTCTGAATGACAACTGTCCATCTCTATCTCTCTCTGAATGACAACTGTCCATCTCTCTCTCTGAATGACAACTGTCCATCTCTCTCTCTCTCTCTGAATGACAACTGTCCATCTCTCTCTCTCTCTGAATGACAACTGTCCATCTCTCTCTCTGAATGACAACTGTCCATCTCTCTCTCTCTCTCTCTGAATGACAACTGTCCATCTATCTCTCTCTGAATGACAACTGTCCATCTCTCTCTCTCTCTGAATGACAACTGTCCATCTCTCTCTCTCTCTGAATGACAACTGTCCATCTATCTCTCTGAATGACAACTGTCCATCTATCTCTCTCTGAATGACAACTGTCCATCTCTCTCTCTCTGAATGACAACTGTCCATCTATCTCTCTCTGAATGACAACTGTCCATCTCTCTCTCTGAATGACAACTGTCCATCTATCTCTCTCTGAATGACAACTGTCCATCTCTCTCTCTGAATGACAACTGTCCATCTCTCTCTCTCTGAATGACAACTGTCCATCTCTCTCTCTCTCTCTCTTAATGACAACTGTCCATCTCTCTCTCTCTCTCTCTGAATGACAACTGTCCATCTCTCTCTCTCTCTCTCTCTCTGAATGACAACTGTCCATCTCTCTCTCTCTATCTCTCTCTGAATGACAACTGTCCATCTATCTCTCTGAATGACAACTGTCCATCTATCTCTCTCTGAATGACAACTGTCCATCTATCTCTCTCTGAATGACAACTGTCCATCTCTCTCTCTGAATGACAACTGTCCATCTATCTCTCTCTGAATGACAACTGTCCATCTATCTCTCTCTGAATGACAACTGTCCATCTCTCTCTCTGAATGACAACTGTCCATCTCTCTCTCTCTCTCTCTGAATGACAACTGTCCATCTCTCTCTCTCTCTCTCTGAATGACAACTGTCCATCTATCTCTCTCTGAATGACAACTGTCCATCTATCTCTCTCTGAATGACAACTGTCCATCTCTCTCTCTGAATGACAACTGTCCATCTCTCTCTCTCTCTCTCTGAATGACAACTGTCCATCTCTCTCTCTCTGAATGACAGCTGTCCATCTCTCTCTCTCTCTGAATGACAACAGTCCATCTCTCTCTCTCTGAATGACAACTGTCCATCTCTCTCTCTCTCTGAATGACAACTGTCCATCTCTCTCTCTCTGAATGACAACAGTCCATCTCTCTCTCTCTGAATGACAACTGTCCATCTCTCTCTCTGTTTATGTGTGTGTCACCCTATTAGATCTGGAAGTGTTAAATAACTTCAGTGACTCAGTGAGAACACTGTCTATTCTCTACATGACTCCTGATGATATATGGGTAGTCTTATGTTGTCATGTAAATGTAGAAACATAATGATAATGATATTGTTGTTGGAGTCAAATGAGTCAGTAGAACATCTGTGGACATGCTAGATAAAGAACATGACTACTCTCCCTCTCTCTCTCCCACCCCTCTCTCTCTCTCTTTCTCTCCCTCTCTCTCGCTCTCTCTCCCCCTTTCTCTCGTTCTCTCTCTCTCCCTCTTTCTCTTTCTCTCTCCCTTTCTCTTTTTCTCTCTCTCTCTCTCCCTCTCCCTCGCTCTCTCTCCCCCTTTCTCTCGTTCTCTCTCTCTCGTTCTTTCTCTTTCTCTCTCTCTCCCTCTCCCTCGCTCTCTCTCCCCCTTTCTCTCGTTCTCTCTCTCTCGTTCTTTCTCTTTCTCTCTCTCTCCCTCTCCCTCGCTCTCTCTCCCCCTTTCTCTCGTTCTCTCTCTCTCCTCTCTCTCTTTCTTTCTCTTTTTCTCTCTCCCTCCCTCTTTTTCTCTCTCTCTCCCAGTGTTTCGCATTCATCTCATCTTCTGTTCCATCTACTTCAGGTGTCTGTCCATTCATCTCATATTCTGTTCCATCTACTTCAGGTGTCTGTCCATTCATCTCATCATCTGTTCCATCTACTTCAGGTGTCTGTCCATTCATCTCATCTTCTGTTCCATCTACTTCAGGTGTCTGTCCATTCATCTCATCCTCTGTTCCATCTACTTCAGGTGTCTGTCCATTCATCTCATCCTCTGTTCCATCTACTTCAGGTGTCTGTTCATTCATCTCATCTTCTGTTCCATCTACTTCAGGTGTCTGTCCATTCATCTCATCCTCTGTTCCATCTACTTCAGGTGTCTGTCCATTCATCTCATCTTCTGTTCCATCTACTTCAGGTGTCTGTCCATTCATCTCATCCTCTGTTCCATCTACTTCAGGTGTCTGTCCATTCATCTCATCTTCTGTTCCATCTACTTCAGGTGTCTGTCCATTCATCTCATCTTCTGTTCCATCTACTTCAGGTGTCTGTCCATTCATCTCATCTTCTGTTCCATCTACTTCAGGTGTCTGTCCATTCATCTCATCCTCTGTTCCATCTACTTCAGGTGTCTGTCCATTCATCTCATCATCTGTTCCATCTACTTCAGGTGTCTGTTCATTCATCTCATCCTCTGTTCCATCTACTTCAGGTGTCTGTCCATTCATCTCATCTTCTGTTCCATCTACTTCAGGTGTCTGTCCATTCATCTCATCTTCTGTTCCATCTACTTCAGGTGTCTGTCCATTCATCTCATCTTCTGTTCCATCTACTTCAGGTGTCTGTCCATTCATCTCATCTTCTGTTCCATCTACTTCAGGTGTCTGTCCATTCATCTCATCCTCTGTTCCATCTACTTCAGGTGTCTGTCCATTCATCTCATCCTCTGTTCCATCTACTTCAGGTGTCTGTCCATTCATCTCATCTTCTGTTCCATCTACTTCAGGTGTCTGTCCATTCATCTCATCTTCTGTTCCATCTACTTCAGGTGTCTGTCCATTCATCTTCACTCTGGAGTTTGAACATAAAGAGCTGAAGAGCATCATATTATATCCTGGTTTCTTCCTTCCTTCTTTCAGTGAACATTGAACATTGACATTGTATTTTATTCAAAGCTTTATTTTTCATGGTCAAAGCATTATGGTTTATTTCCTCCACCACCACCTAATCTGTTGTTTCTCAGTGTACGGTGTGTTAACATGAAGGGCTGATGAACAGCGATTACAACAGAAAGATCGAGCTTAATGACGAGTTTGGAGGGTACTATGGTGTTAAATGCTGAGCTGTAATCGATGAACAGCATTCTTACATAGGTATTCCTCTTGTCCAGATGGGTTAGGGCAGTGTGCAGTGTGATTGCAATTGCGTCGTCTGTGGACCTATTGGTGCGGTAAGCAAATTGAAGTGGGTCTAGGGTGTCAGGTAGGGTGGAGGTGATATGGTCCTTGACTAGTCTCTCAAAGCACTTCATGATGACGGAAGTGAGTGCTACGGGGCGATATTCATTTAGCTCAGTTACCTTAGCTTTCTTGGGAACAGGAACAATGGTGGCCCTCTTGAAGCATGTGGGAACAGCAGACTGGGATAAGGATTGATTGAATATGTCCGTAAACACACCAGCCAGCTGGTCTGTGCATGCTCTGAGGACGCGGCTGGGGATGCCGTCTGGGCCTGCAGCCTTGCGAGGGTTAACACGTTTAAATGTTTTACTCACCTCGGCTGCAGTGAAGGAGAGCCCGCAGGTTTTGGTAGCGGGCCGTGTCGGTGGCACTGCATTGTCCTCAAAGCGAGAAAAGAAGTTGTTTAGTTTGTTTGGTGTTACGTTCCCCAGTTTCTGTGTTGTAGTTTGTGTATTTGAGTATGTGTGTTTCAGGAGATGGCTTCCTGAATTCTCCCCAAGGAGCTGATTGGTCAGCCCCATTGATGATTGGAGCTGACCCCGCCCCCTCGTCAAGTTACAGCTGTATCCGATTAGACTCCTTCTGAAGCTATATAAAAGCCAGTGTTCTGTTCAGGAGAAAAATAATGCAGAAAGAGAGAGATCATAACTGAGAGATGATTGCTGAGAGAGGAGGCTGATGGTTGTGAGGGTGATATACTGTGTTGGTTGTTCTCAGAGGGAGATGATTAGTGTGTACTGTATTGGTTAAGTGAGAGAGCTGATTGGTGATGTCTGTTGTGTGTCAATAGGACGCAGTGTTTTGATTATTGAAATTGTTTGTAAAATTCTGTTTCGTTTGTTCCCAGGGGGGAAGGGGAAGGCACCTAGGGAGTGCTTAGGCAAGAGGCCCGCGGGCATACATAACCCATAGTATACTGTCTAGGCACACTAGGTAAGACCTGGGCCGACCACCCCCTGTATTTTGGTTAGGGCACCAGGTGGTGCTAAATTAGGTAAGTAGTGGGTAGGCAGGTAACGTAGGAGAGGGGGCTTTGACATTTACTTTATTTGCTTTGGTTCCGTCCAGCCCCTTTTATTATATATATATATTATATATTACCGTGTAAAGGAATACATTTCTTGTAAACGGTACCACTCTGTCTGCCTTTGTCATCCTTACTCGCACCTACAGTCCATACCTCTTTACCTCCACCTACAGTCCATACCTCTTTACCTCCACCTACAGTCCATACCTCTTTCACTTCACGGAGAGTTGAGTTGTAGCAGGGTGTTGCATTCCCTCTTCACAGAGGTGTGCGTAACATTTGGGAGCAAGACATCATGGTCCGCGACAGGGCTGATTTTCCTTTTGTAGTCAGTGATAGACTGTAGACCCTGCCACATACCTCTCGTGTCTGAGCCGTTGAATTGCGACTCTACTTTGTCTCTATACTGACGCTTAGCTTGTTTGACTATCTTGCGGTGGAAATAGCTACACTGTTTGTATTCGGTCATGTTTCCGGTAACCTTGCCCTGATTAAAAGCAGTGGTCCGAGCATTCAGTTTGCGCGAATGCTGCCATCAATCCACGGTTTCTGGTTTGGGAATGTTTTAATAGTCGCAGTGGGTACAACATCACCGACATCACCGCACTTACTAATGAACTCGCTCACCGAATCAGCGTATTCATCAATGTTGTTGTTTGATGCTATGCGGAACATATCGTAGTCTCGACCCCGCCGTGTGCAACTGGGTCCTGGACTTCCTGACGGGCCACCCCCAGGTGTTGAGGGTAGGTAACAACATCTCCACCCCGCTGACCCTCAACACTGGAGCCCCACAAGGGTGCGTTCTCAGCCCTCTCCTGTACTCCCTTTTCACCCATGACTGCGTGGCCATGCCAACTCAATAATCAAGTTTGCAGACGACACTACAGTGGTAGACTTGATTACCAACAACGACGAGACGGCCTACAGGGAGGAGGTGAGGGCCCTCGGAGTGTAGTGTCAGGAAAATAACCTCACACTCAACGTCAACAAAACAAAGGAGATGATAGTGGACTTCAGGAAACAGCAGAGGGAGCAGCCCCCTATCCACATCGACGGGACAGTAGTGGAGAGGGTGGAAAGTTTTAAGTTCCTCGGCGTACACATCACGGACAAACTGAAATTGTCCACCCACACAGACAGCGTGGTGAAGAAGGCGCAGCAGCGCCTCTTCAACATCAGGAGCCTGAAGAAATTCGGCTTCTCACTAAAAACACTTACAAACTTTTACAGATGCACAATCGAGAGCATCCTGTCGGGCTGTATCACCGCCTGGTACGGCAACTGCTCCGCCCACAACCGTAAGGCTTTCCAGAGGGTAGTGAGGTCTGCACAACGCATCACCGGGGGCAAACTACCTGCCCTCCAGGACACCTACACCACCCAATGTCACAGGAAGGCCAAAAAGATCATCAAGGACAACAACCACCCGAGCCACTGCCTGTTCACCCCGCTATCATCCAGAAGGCGATGTCAGTACAGGTGCATCAAAGCAGGGACTGAGAGACTGAAAAACAGCTTCTATCTCAAGGCCATCAGACTGTTAAACAGCCATCACTAACATTGAGTGGCTGCTGCCAACATACTGACTTAATCTCTAGCCACTTTAATAATGGAAAAATGTATGTGTATAAGGTAGTTGTGAAATTGTTAGGTTAGATTACATGTTAGATATTACTGCATGGTCGGAACTAGAAGCATAAGCATTTTGCTGCACTCGCATTAACATCTGCAAACCATAAAATGTGATTTGATTTGATTTGAACAATCATTCCTACTATCTATGCTGCTCTGCTACACTCTCTGTAAACTCTATACTGCTTCCTCTGTCTATAAACACTATACTGCTTCCTCTGTCTATAAACACTATAATGCTTCCTCTGTCTATAAACACTATACTGCTTCCTCTGTCTATAAACTCTATACTGCTTCCTCTGTCTATAAACACTATAATGCTTTCTCTGTCTATAAACTCTATACTGCTTCCTCTGTCTATAAACACTATAATGCTTCCTCTGTCTATAAACACTATACTGCTTCCTCTGTCTATAAACACTATACTGCTTCCTCTGTCTATAAACACTATAATGCTTCCTCTTTAAACACTATACTGCTTCCTCTGTCTATAAACACTATAATGCTTCCTCTGTCTATAAACACTATACTGCTTCCTCTGTCTATAAACACTATACTGCTTCCTCTGTCTATAAACACTATACTGCTTCCTCTGTCTATAAACACTATAATGCTTTCTCTGTCTATAAACTCTATACTGCTTCCTCTGTCTATAAACACTATACTGCTTCCTCTGTCTATAAACACTATAATGCTTCCTCTTTAAACACTATACTGCTTCCTCTGTCTATAAACACTATACTGCTTCCTCTGTCTATAAACACTATAATGCTTCCTCTTTAAACACTATACTGCTTCCTCTGTCTATAAACACTATAATGCTTCCTCTATAAACACTATACTGCTTCCTCTGTCTTTAAACACTATACTGCTTCCTCTGTCTATAAACACTATACTGCTTCCTCTGTCTATAAACACTATAATGCTTCCTCTTTAAACACTATACTGCTTCCTCTGTCTATAAACACTATACTGCTTCCTCTATCTATAAACACTATACTGCTTCCTCTATAAACACTCTACTGCTTCCTCTGTCTATAAACACTCTACTGCTTCCTCTGTCTATAAACACTATACTGCTTCCTCTGTCTATAAACACTATACTGCTTCCTCTGTCTATAAACACTATAATGCTTCCTCTGTCTATAAACACTATACTGCTTCCTCTGTCTATAAACTCTATACTGCTTCCTCTGTCTATAAACACTATACTGCTTCCTCTGTCTATAAACACTATAATGCTTTCTCTGTCTATAAACTCTATACTGCTTCCTCTGTCTATAAACACTATACTGCTTCCTCTGTCTATAAACACTATAATGCTTCCTCTTTAAACACTATACTGCTTCCTCTGTCTATAAACACTATACTGCTTCCTCTGTCTATAAACACTATAATGCTTCCTCTTTAAACACTATACTGCTTCCTCTGTCTATAAACACTATAATGCTTCCTCTATAAACACTATACTGCTTCCTCTGTCTATAAACTCTATACTGCTTCCTCTGTCTATAAACACTATACTGCTTCCTCTGTCTATAAACACTATAATGCTTTCTCTGTCTATAAACTCTATACTGCTTCCTCTGTCTATAAACACTATAATGCTTCCTCTGTCTATAAACACTATACTGCTTCCTCTGTCTATAAACACTATACTGCTTCCTCTGTCTATAAACACTATAATGCTTCCTCTTTAAACACTATACTGCTTCCTCTGTCTATAAACACTATAATGCTTCCTCTGTCTATAAACACTATACTGCTTCCTCTGTCTATAAACACTATTTTTTATTTTTTTATTTTTTATTTTTTATCTTTATTTTAACAGGGAAAACAGACTGAGACCTGGATCTCTTTTACGGCTGTGCCCTGTGTAAACATGTTGACATGTACAGTTTTAGACATACAGACAAGAACATTTCAAAACATACACAATTCAACAGAAACAATCACAGACAACATCATATTGATCCTCCATAAACATTTTAAAATGGGCAAGGGACACCAGAGTGTCTAACTTAAGTTGGATTTGCAGTTTGTTCCATAAATAAGGTGCAAAGGAACTGAAGGCAGTCCTACCCAACTCTGTGGAGACCGCAGGAGTCTCTAATGTAATCCACATCTGTGATCTGGTTTTAAAATTAGTACATCTTGTGGAAATTAATGATGATATATATGGAGGTAGTTTTAAAAGAAGTGCTTTATAAATAAACAAGAGAGCATGTTGCTCTCGCCTCACAGATAGAGAGACCCAACCCACATGTTGATATAGGATACAGTGATGAGTTCTGTAACTATCACCCGTGATAAACCTGAGTGCACAATGGTAAATAGCATCCAGTGGTTTTAATGTGTTTGCCGATGCATGCATATAGATAATATCACCATAATCTAAAACGGACATAAAAGTAGCCTGCACAATTTTTTTCCTATTTACAGAGGACAGACAAGCCCTGTTTCTGTAAAGGAATCCTATCTTGAATTTGAGCTTTTTTCCCAATTCAGTAACATGTTTTTTAAAAGAAAGCCTATCATCTAACCATACCCCTAAGTATTTATATGCAGAGACCTTATTGATTTGAGTACCATCCAAGCTAGTGATTACAAACGTGTTTCTAACTGAGAGTTTAAAACAAACATGACATTTGTTTTCTTAGCGTTTAAAACAAGTTTAAGCTGTAAAAGAGACCCCTGTAGTATCCTAAAATCAGACTCCAACTGCATTAAAGCTTGGTCCGCTGTTGGAGCAATAGAGTACATCACTGTGTCATCTGCATATAAATGGAATTTACAATATCTGACATCATCACCAATGTTGTTTATATAAAGTGAGAACAATAGTGGGCCAATTATTGAACCCTGAGGGACCCCTTTAAGTAACTGTAAGGGGTCAGACTTGACCCCATCGACCATGACGGCTTGAGTTCTATCTTTAAGATAGTCATAAAACCATCGGCAGGCATCAGTGCCCAGTCCTATAGATGACAGCTTACTCAAAAGGATAGCATGGTCTACAGTGTCAAAAGCTTTTGACAAATCTACAAACAACGCAGCACAGTGCTTTCTATCGTCTAAGGCATTTGCAATATCATTTACAACAAGCATAGTGGCCGATGTGGTACTGTGTTTAGATCTAAAACCAGATTGATTGGTACTAAGAATACTGTTAGCAGAAAGAAAAGATTGTAACTGTTTGTTGACTATAGATTCTAGAATCTTTACCAGACAAGGGAGCCTAGAGATGGGTCGATAGTTATCCAAATCACTACCGTCACCTCCCTTATGTAATGGCAGAACAAAAGCTGCTTTCCACACCTTAGGGATATTTCCTGTGCTTAATGTTAGATTAAAAATGTGTGTTACTGAACCAGCAAAAATAGGTGCAGCACACTTAAGTAAGTACGGGTCTAAATTGTCAGCGCCTAAGGATTTCTTAGTATCAATGGCACACAGCGCAATTAGAACCTCTGCTTCAGTTATTTTCTGGAAACTAAAAACAGGGTTACCATTTTTCAGAGTAACGGTTGAAAAGCAAGACGAAGAATCAACTAACTGGCCAGTACCACAAAGTCCACTTTTCCTTTCAAATAAAAAACCAGCAGAGATGAAATGCTTATTAAAAGCATCACAAATATCATTTTTTTCAGTTAGAATACAGAAGTCTGAGGTAATTTGCTTAGGAAGAGAAACAGCAGAATTCCCCCGTTTCAGTGAATTAACGGTTTTCCAGAATTTTGCAGGATCTCCTGCAGAATCTGTCATAGCATTAAGGAAGTAATTTGATTTTGCCTTTTTGACAGCTGCAGTACATTTATTTCTCAATTGCCTAAAAAACAGCCAATCAGCTGGAGTACCTGTTTTCCTCGCCAAGGCCCAGGCCCGATTCTTTTGCAGGAAAAGACCTGACAATTCAGGAGAGAACCAAGAACTGGTTCGGTTTCTTACTCTGTGATTCTTAAGCGGGGCATGTTTATCAGACATAGAGGTAACAATAGAAGAGAAAAAAGCAAGGGCTAAAACCGGGTCCAGAAAGCAGCAAGTGGATAAAAGCTCAGAGTGATATAAGTCAAGGATAAAAGCTTGCTGTGAGAAATGTTTATAATTTCTCTTAGAGATTATACAGGGATCAGAGTGTTTCAGCCTGGTATCTCTAATACAAGCAATAGGGCAGTGGTCACTGATATCATTTGCAAAAACCCCACTGGCTGTGTATTTATGGGGGGTATTTGTTAGAATAATGTCTAGTAGAGTGGATTTTACTGGGTTCTTAAAGTTGGGACGGGTTGGTTTAGTTATCAGCTGAGTTAGATTTAGCTCAGTACAAATGCCTTTTAATTTATCGGATACTGGTGAGAGCCAATCCAGGTTAAAATCTCCCAAAATTAGTAATTCAGAGTTTGCATAATTAGACAGTATATCAGATAATTTGCATAGAGTACAGGGAGGAGCTGAGGGGGGGGCGATATACCCCTGCTAGAGTTAAATGAGCATTATTACCAAGTACCACGTTTAAAACTAGACATTCATATTGCTTTGAGACAGAGGTTGATATGGACACAGAAACATTTAAGCAGCATTTAACATAAATTGCAATACCACCACATCTACCAACTCTATCAGTTCTATAAATATTGTATCCAATCAACTGAACATCTGAATCTGGCACAGAATCACACAGCCACGATTCAGATACAATCAGAACGTCAACATTTGATTGTGAGACCAAAATTTCAATAAAGTCCAACTTTTGGATCAGGCTTCTAGCATTCAAATGAATTATTCCAATACCATTGCTACGGGAATTCATATCAGATGGAGTATCCAAGGTAGCACCTGAAGCTGCACTGGATGAGCAATAAACCATTTTCGAGCTATTGACAGAGCTCAATTTTATGGGGACAAGATTACTACTAACAATACCTCTCTGCATGTGAGTAGTATTCGCAATACGGTGATTGGACAATAATCTAGGAATTGCAGAAAGGTTGTTAACTGTAGTTTGTTCCATATTTGCAATTGAGGAACTAATTAATGAAACTGGGAGAGGAGCATTGAACATAGTCTGATAGGGGAGCGTACAATCCCAAAAGTCAACCCCCGAGAATACACAACGTCAGGTATCAAAGGCTCTACATGAGGCAAGAGTAAGAGACATGTTGGTGGAGAGGATGCTGGAGCCATATAATACTATAATGCTTTCTCTGTCTATGAACTCTATACTGCTTCCTCTGTCTATAAACACTATACTGCTTCCTCTGTCTATAAACTCTGTCTATAAACTCTGTCTATAAACACTATAATGCTTCCTCTTTAAACACTATACTGCTTCCTCTGTCTATAAACAGTATACTGCTTCCTCTGTCTATAAACACTATAATGCTTCCTCTTTAAACACTATACTGCTTCCTCTGTCTATAAACACTATAATGCTTCCTCTATAAACACTATACTGCTTCCTCTGTCTTTAAACACTATACTGCTTCCTCTGTCTATAAACACTATAATGCTTCCTCTTTAAACACTATACTGCTTCCTCTGTCTATAAACACTATACTGCTTCCTCTATTTATAAACACTATACTGCTTCCTCTATAAACACTCTACTGCTTCCTCTGTCTATAAACACTCTACTGCTTCCTCTGTCTATAAACACTGTACTGCTTCCTCTGTCTATAAACACTATAATGCTTCCTCTTTAAACACTATAATGCTTCCTCTGTCTATAAACACTATACTGCTTCCTCTGTCTATAAACACTATAATGCTTCCTCTATAAACACTATACTGCTTCCTCTGTCTTTAAACACTATACTGCTTCCTCTGTCTATAAACACTATACTGCTTCCTCTGTCTATAAACACTATAATGCTTCCTCTTTAAACACTATACTGCTTCCTCTGTCTATAAACACTATACTGCTTCCTCTATCTATAAACACTATACTGCTTCCTCTATAAACACTCTACTGCTTCCTCTGTCTATAAACACTCTACTGCTTCCTCTGTCTATAAACACTATACTGCTTCCTCTATCTATAAACACTCTACTGCTTCCTCTGTCTATAAACACTATACTGCTTCCTCTGTCTATAAACACTATACTGCTTCCTCTGTCTATAAACACTATAATGCTTTCTCTGTCTATAAACTCTATACTGCTTCCTCTGTCTATAAACACTATACTGCTTCCTCTGTCTATAAACACTATAATGCTTCCTCTTTAAACACTATACTGCTTCCTCTGTCTATAAACACTATACTGCTTCCTCTGTCTATAAACACTATAATGCTTCCTCTTTAAACACTATACTGCTTCCTCTGTCTATAAACACTATAATGCTTCCTCTATAAACACTATACTGCTTCCTCTGTCTTTAAACACTATACTGCTTCCTCTGTCTATAAACACTATACTGCTTCCTCTGTCTATAAACACTATAATGCTTCCTCTTTAAACACTATACTGCTTCCTCTGTCTATAAACACTATACTGCTTCCTCTATCTATAAACACTATACTGCTTCCTCTATAAACACTATACTGCTTCCTCTATCTATAAACACTCTACTGCTTCCTCTGTCTATAAACACTCTACTGCTTCCTCTATCTATAAACACTATACTGCTTCCTCTATAAACACTATACTGCTTCCTCTGTCTATAAACACTATAATGCTTCCTCTGTCTATAAACACTATACTGCTTCCTCTGTCTATAAACACTATACTGCTTCCTCTGTCTATAAACACTATACTGCTTCCTCTGTCTATAAACACTGTACTGCTTCCTCTGTCTATAAACACTATACTGCTCCCTCTGTCTATAAACACTATACTGCTTTCTCTGTCTATAAACTCTAAGAACAGTGCTTACATAAGATGACCAGACTTCCTTACGTAAGGTCAACCCTGGTGTCATAATCAGAATTTTTTATTGCGGCAGCTTTTTCCCAATCTGGCAGTTGGGTGCGGAGAGCATTTGATTAGGTCTGATTTAGCGGCATCCCAACACTGGGGTGATTACTTTTGTCTGACTCATTATGCCCTGAGAACAAGAGGTCACTGATAGGATTAGATGATTAGAAATATAATTAATGGAACGGTCGTATCATTGACTTCAATGGGGATGCCTGTTCTATTCAAAAATGTTCAATGCATTTAATCCTGCAGACAACTGGGCCCAGGGAACAATGGGTCAGTGACACTGACATTCATTCTGTCTCTTTTCTTTCTCTTTATTTCCCCGTCTCTATATTGCTCTCGTTCTCTTGTTCTCTGTCTCTGGTCTTGGTAAAGGTACTCCACATCTGGGAACTAAACCCAGGAAAAGTGTTTGAACAGACTAAACAATTGTTATTTGTGTGTGAGTGTCTTCTCTCATTTATTTTTATCACAACTTTTACGACCACATGAAACCAGACTGAAAGAAGTCACAAGAAAAGAGACCCAAAGGTACAGAGACAGACCAACAGTTAAGATGTCCCAGAAGTATATGGACTCTCACAAGTCAAGTGACCTACAAGTAAATGCCTTGACAAGTACACTGCCAGGCTAGCACTCCCCCAGGTACGGATTCCCCCAGATAAAGACTCCCCCAGGTACGGATTCCCCCAGATAAAGACTCCCCCAGGTAAGGATTCCCCCAGGTGACTCCCCCAGATAAAGACTCCCCCAGGTAAGGATTCCCCCAGGTAAAGACTCCCCCAGATAAAGACTCCCCCAGGTAAGAACTCCCCCAGGTAAGGACTTCCTCAGGCAAGTACGTCTGTAGGTAAGGACTCCCCCAGGTAAGGACTCCCCCAGGTAAGGACTCCCCCAGGTAAGGACTCCCCCAGGTAAGGACTTCCTCAGGTAAGGACTCCCCCAGGTAAAGACTCCAACAGTTGAGTCGCTCCACCTGTCCCAGTATTTTACCTGTCCGAAGACGGAGGCGATGATGGGTTTGAGCCTCCTCCTCTCGGGGGTCTTGAGCCCCCAGGTCTCCTCTGGTGCCTCTGTAGCGGAGGACAGGCTTCTGGTCGTAGTCTTCTTAGAAGGCCTCTTTATGCTGCAGGAGCTCCATCTCCTCAACTTCTCTATCTTCTTCTTGATGGAGCCCTGACAGACACAGACCAAGACAGAGACAGAGACGTATGTGAATCAGGATACAGTGTATGTCCTTGGTAAAGACGCTCAGATGGAGAGATAAAGAGATGGTTAGGATACAGTGTATGTCCTAGGTAAAGACGCTCAGACTGAGATGTTAGAATATACAGATGCGCTATCTTAATTTGATCACTCTGTTGCCCCAGATCATTTTCCTGCTCAGCAAAATGCAAATTGTAGTGTATTCAAGGTTTTAAAAGGCTTCTAAAGTTTGTAATTTCCACTAAAATGTATCAATCCCTACACATGTCCATTAGTTAATAGATTTCCTGTTGCTGCAGGATTAGTTTTCTGCTGTGAGAAGCAGGGTCAAATTAAGATAGCACATCTGTCCTGGAGACAGAGACAAAGACAGACGAACGTTGACATGTATGTGTCTTGGGTAAAGACACACAGACAGACATGGAGATAAGATCATGATACCGTATAATACAGGACCCAAACAGAGCGTTAACTGTTGTTCTGATACAGGACCCAAACAGAGAGTTAACTGATGTTCTGATACAGGACCCAAACAGAGAGTTAACTGATGTTCTGATACAGGACCCAAACAGAGAGTTAACTGATGTTCTGATACAGGACCCAAACAGAGAGTTAACTGATGTTCTGATACAGGACCCAAACAGAGAGGTAACTGATGTTCTGATACAGGACCCAAACAGAGAGTTAAGTGATGTTCTGATACAGGACCCAAACACAGAGTTAACTGATGTTCTGATACAGGACCCAAACAGAGAGGTAACTGATGTTCTGATACAGGACCCAAACAGAGAGTTAACTGATGTTCTGATACAGGATCCAAACTGAGAGTTATTAACTGACAGTGCTGTATGTTCTGATACAGAAAGTATATAGCCTCCAGTGATGTAGTAGGTGTGAGTGAAGACTCACAATAGGGCACTTTACTACTGTACTAGAAGACTCACAATAGGGAACTTTACTACTGTACTATAAGACTCACAATAGGGCACTATACCACTGTACTAGAAGACTCACAATAGGGCACTATACTACTGTACTAGAAGAATCACAATAGGGCACTATACTACTGTACTAGAAGACTCACAATAGGGCACTATACTACTGTACTAGAAGACTCACAAAAGGGCAGTATACTACTGTACTAGATTACTCACAATAGGGCACTTTACTACTGTACTAGAAGACTCACAATAGGGCACTATACTACTGTACTAGAAGACTCACAATAAGGCACTATACTACTGTACTAGAAGACTCACAATAGGGCACTATACTACTAAACTAGAAGACTCACAATAGGGCACTTTACTACTGTACTAGAAGACTCACAATAGGGCACTATACTACTGTACTAGAAGACTCACAATAGGGCACTATACTACTGTACTAGAAGACTCACAATAGGGCACTTTACTACTGTACTAGAAGACTCACAATAGGGCACTATACTACTGTTCTAGAAGACTCACAATAGGGCACTATACTACTGTACTAGAAGACTCACAATAGGGCACTATACTACTGTTCTAGAAGACTCACAATAGGGCACTTTACTACTGTACTAGAAGACTCACAATAGGGCACTTTACTACTGTACTAGAAGACTCACAATAGGGCACTGTACTACTGTACTAGAAGACTCACAATAGGGCACTATACTACTGTACTAGAAGACTCACAATAGGGCACTATACTACTGTTCTAGAAGACTCACAATAGGGCACTATACTACTGTACTAGAAGACTCACAATAGGGCACTATACTACTGTACTAGAAGTTGCTAGTTATTTCATGCATTCAAACAGGATAGTGCATGTTTTTTAATCTCATAGATAGAATCCTTAGTTTCTACATATGTTTTGGGATGTATAAAGTAATGATATTCTAAATACCCAGTGATTGTTGAAGAATATAACTTAGAAATGCCTCATGAGCTCAGTTCAACTGTTGTACCCCATCAGAACCCAAAGTAAGCCTGTTATCTCTGTTTTTCAACAACATAAATGTAAACAAACGGCCTCAAGACATGGTTAAAACTATAATTGTTATGTGATGAACTCTCAGTCTCCTGCATCCATAGCTCTGTCTTTGAATTTGAGAGTGGTTACATTTCTCCAGGCCCATCCCTTAGCTTTTTAGCGAAACAGGGGCGGGGAATACACTTTGTTATTGTTTCAGATGAAGATTCTAGCTTTAAACACAAACACAGAACAAGTCAGTGTCTAACAAGGATTACGGAATTTATTAAGGGAAATGTTCCATGACAGGATATGACCTTAACAGAGATGACCATTTAAATGGAATCATTGGCTTGGCATTTCAAATGAGGCGTTGAGCTTTGTTTTGCGGGAGATGGATATGATTGGAGTGTCCAAATGACTCTACTTCATAAATGACATACAGACATACTCTCTTACCTTTTTCTCCAACCTTCCTTCAGGGATGTCTTCCAGGGTTAAGATGCTTCCGGCTTCACTCATCCTTCTAAACAAACAAATACAAATATCAGGCTAACTTCATCTATCACTCAAATAGTGTTTCTCTGTCTCGTTCTGTCACTCTCACTCACATTCGTTTGTTCACTCTATGTCTTTCTGTCTCATCTGTCACTCTCTCTGTCACTCTCTCGTTCTTCTGTCCACTCCGTCTATATCGCTCCCTGTACATCTGCCACTGTTGATCATCTGTGGAGCATCTCTCCCATCTCTGTCACCTGTCCCTCCCTCCTTTCTCTCTCTCTCTCTCTCTCTCTCTCTCTCTCTCTCTCTCTCTCTCTCTCTCTCTCTCTCTCTCTCTCTCTCGCTCTCTTTGTCTCTCTCTCTTTGTATCTCTCACTTTCTCTTTCTGTCTTTCTCTCTGTCTTTCTCTCGCTCTCGCTCTCTCTTTGTCGCTCTCTCTTTGTCACTCTCTTTCTCTCTCTCTCTTTCTCTCTCTTTCTCTTTGTCTCTCTCTCTCTTTGTCTCTCTCTCTGCCCCGCTCTCACCCTCTCGGTCTCTCTCTCACCACTCAGCTTAGCAGAATGTCATAGTTTATATCAATGAAAGAACTAATCCCTTACCTCTGTCAATGTGTGTCTTCGTTCAAGTCCTCTTCATCTCTTCCTCCTCTTCACTTCCATCTCATCATGGTGTGTATCTGACTTCTGTCTCTGTTTATTTTTGCGTCACCCTACTATGTCTGGAAGTGTTAACTATAAAATAACTATAGTGACTCAGTGAGAACACTGTCTATTCTCTACATGACTCCTGATGATATATGGGAAGTGTTATGTTGTCATGTAAATGTTGTAACATAATGATAATGGTGTTGTAGTCGGAGTCAAATGAGTCAGTAAGACATCTGTAGACATGTTAGATTAAAAAAAGACTGTTCTCTCTCCCCTGTTCTCTCTCTCTCTCTCTCTCTCTCTCTCTCTCTCTCTCTCTCTCTCTCTCTCTCTCTCTCTCTCTCTCTCTCTCTCTCTCTCTCTCTCTCTGTGACATGTCACTATTAATCCCTTATTTTCTGTGTTGCAGTGGTGCTTTCTGTCGCTCTTCATTTGTCCCCAATCCTCTTACATTTCCATACTCCTGTGTATTGTTATTTTGCAGATTTTTTTTGTTTGTTTGTCAATCCACACAATGCTCGCACACACAGACAGTCACACACGTGCGTGCCAACACACACTCACACACATGCGCATGCGTATACTCTTGCGGATTTAACATTTGGAGCATTTAAACACTCAAATTGTTTTCCAACTGATGGAGTTAGAGATGGTTCAGGCCATTCCAAATCATGAATCAAACGTGTGTGTGTGTGTGTGTGTGTGTGTGTGTGTGTGTGTGTGTGTGTGTGTGTGTGTGTGTGTGTGTGTGTGTGTGTGTGTGTGTGTGTGTGTGTGTGTGTGTGTGTGTGTGTGTGTGTGTGTGTGTGTGTGTGATCTAAGCGGTATCTCTGACACGCGACTCAGCCTTAATACCACATGTGCATCTGTCTGTCTATAAGTAAGTGAACCCTCTGCATTAACCCCTATTTCTCTCTCTGTCTCCCTTTACTCTCTCTCTCCTCTCTGTCTCTGCCTTTCCCTCTCTATATCACTTTCCTTCCTCTCTCTCTCTCTCTCTCTCTCTCTCTCTCTCCTCTCTGTCTCTGCCTTTCCCTCTATATCACTTTCCTTCCTCTCTTTTTCAGTCTCTCTCTCACTCCCTTTTGTCTATCTCTCTCTCTCTCACTCCCTTTTTTCTATCTCTCTCTCTCTCTCTCTTACTTTAGATATCTACAATATTCAAATAATAAGAATCAAAATTGTCAATGGGACAACAGTAACAACAGTAACCAAGGGTCAAAATAACCATACATTGAACAATAACAATAAGCATAGAGGACATGTGCAGGTTGGTTGGTCTGTCAGACACTGTCCCTCATCTTGTGGCAGGCAGCAATGTAGTGCGCTGCCAACCCACAGCTCTCTGCTTCTCCCCAAATAGTTAGCCACGGTGTACTGTCGATTTAGGGCCAGATAGCACTGCATTTTGCTTTGTGCTTGTGCTTGTGTTTTCCAATAAGCAATGTAGTTTTGTTTTGACTGTCTTATAATTTGGTTTATCCTGATTGATTTGATGTTTTGGTCTTCAGGCTTCAGTGTGTTAGTAGAACTGGTTTGTGAACTCAGGACCAGCTGGATGAGGGGACTCTTTTCTTTGCTCAGGTCTTTGCATTGCAGGTCCTGGTAATGATATGAGAGGGGGTCACTGTATTTTAGACATTTTCAGAACGGAATTGCTCTTTTTGAGTTTTTATTATTAGTGGATATTGGCCTAATTCTGCCCTGCATGCATAGTTTGTAGTTTTCCTCTGGACATGTAGGAGAATCTTACAGAACTCTGCATGCAGGGTTTTAATGGGGTATTTGTCCCATGTGGTGAAATCTTGTTTTGCAAGTGGACCCCACACCTCGCTGCCATAAAGTGCAATTGGTTCAATGACATATTCAATTCGTTTTAGCCAAATTTTAGGTATTTCAATTTGAATTGGCTTTTTAATGGCGTAGAATGCCGTGCATGCTTTCTCTCTCAGTTCATTCACTGCCTCATTAAGGTGTCCAGTTGAGCTTATTTTTAAACCTAAGTTATTGTAGTGTGTGCAGTACTCTATATATTTTGTTCCATTTGAGAACTTTGGTCTAATTCCCTGAGATCTAGATCTTCTCTGGAAAATCTTTATTTGAGTATTTTTGGGGTTTACTGCCAGGGCCAAGGTCTGGCAGTACTCCTCTAGCAGGTCCAGGTCTCTCTCTCACTCCATTTTTTCTCTCTCTGTCTCCCTTTACCTCTCTCTCTGTATATATATATTTCTCTCTATATATATATATCTGATTGCCCCCACTCCATTTCTTTCGTCATGCGGTTTTCTGTCTCAATCCACCTTAGCTCCACGTCAGTAACCACACACGTCAGTGACCACACCTAGCTGGTTAACAAATACAGTCAAGTCAATAATACAATGAAAGCAAACAAACTAAACACCAGGCCAGGAGTTTTTACTTGATCTGGCTCCTAGTTGTAGCGTATGAATAACTACAGCTCATAACTAGTTAACTAACAAGAGCTCATAACTAGTTAACTAACAAGAGATCATAACTAGTAAACTAACAAAAGCTCATAACTAGTTAACTAACAAGAGCTCATAACTAGTTAACTAACAAGAGATCATAACGAGTTAACTAACAAGAGCTCATAACTAGTTAACTAACTAGAGCTAATAACTAGTTAACTAACAAGAGCACATAACTAGTTAACTAACTAGAATGCATAACTAGTTAACTAACAAGAGAGCATAACTAGTAAACTAACAAGAGCTCATAGCTAGTTAACTAACAAGAGCTCATAACTAGTTAACTAACTAGAGCTCATAACAAGTTAACTAACAAGAGCCCATAACGAGTTAACTGACTATAACTAATATCTAGTTAACTAACACTAACTCATAACTAGTTAACTAACTAGAACTCAAAACTAGTTAACTAACAAGAGCTCATAACTAGTTAACTAACACTAGCTCATAACTAGTTAACTAACATGAGCTCATAACTAGTTAACTAACAAGAGATCATAGCTAGTTAACTAACAAGAGCTCATAACTAGTTAACTAACAAGAGCTCATAACTAGTTAACTAACAAGAGCACATAACTAGTTAACTAACAAGAGATCATAGCTAGTTAACTAACAAGAGCTCATAACTAGTTAACTAACAAGAGCTCATAACTAGTTAACTAACAAGAGCTCACAACTAGTTACCTAACTAGAGCTCATAACTAGTTAACTAACAAGAGCTCATAACGAGTTAACTAACAAGAGCTCATAACTAGTTAACTAACAAGAGCTCATAACTAGTTAACTAACAAGAGCTCACAACTAGTTACCTAACTAGAGCTCATAACTAGTTAACTAACAAGAGATGACAACGAGTTAACTAACAAGAGCTCATAACTAGTTAACTAACAAGAGCTCATAACTAGTTAACTAACAAGAGCTCATAACTAGTTAACTAACAAGAGCTCATAACTAGTTAACTAACAAGAGATCATAGCTAGTTAACTAACAAGAGCTCATAACTAGTTAACTAACAAGAGCTCATAACGAGTTAACTAACTAGAGCTCACAACTAGTTACCTAACAAATTCTCATAACTAGTTAACTAACAAGAGCTCATAACTAGTTAACTAACATGAGCTCATAACTAGTTAACTAACTAGAGCTAATAACGAGTTAACTAACAAGAGCTCATAACTAGTTAACTAACTAGAATGCATAACTAGTTAACTAACAAGAGATCATAACTAGTAAACTAACAAAAGCTCATAGCTAGTTAACTAACAAGAGCTCATAACTAGTTAACTAACTAGAGCTCATAACGAGTTAACTAACAAGAGCCCATAACTAGTTAACTGACTATAACTACTATCTAGTTAACTAACTAGAACTCATAACTAGTTAACTAGCAAGAGCTCATAACTAGTTAACTAACACTAACTCATACCTAGTTAACTAACAATAGCTCATAACTAGTTAACTAACAAGAGATCATAGCTAGTTAACTAACAAGAGCTCATAACTAGTTAACTAACAAGAGCTCATAACTAGTTAACTAACAAGAGCTCATAACTAGTTACCTAACTAGAGCGCATAACTAGTTAACTAACAGGAGCTCATAACTAGTTAACTAACTAGAATGCATAACTAGTTAACTAACAAGAGCTCATAACTAGTAAACTAACTAGAGCTCATAACGAGTTAACTAACACGAGCTCATAACTAGTTGGCTGACTATAACTCATATCTAGTTAACTAACAAGAGCTCATAACTAGTTAACTAACTAGAGCTCATAACGAGTTAACTAACAAGAGCCCATAACTAGTTAACTGACTATAACTACTATCTAGTTAACTAACAAGAGTTCATAACTAGTTAACTAACTAGAACTCATAACTAGTTAACTAGCAAGAGCTCATAACTAGTTAACTAACACTAACTCATACCTAGTTAACTAACAATAGCTCATAACTAGTTAACTAACAAGAGATCATAGCTAGTTAACTAACAAGAGCTCATAACTAGTTAACTAACAAGAGCTCATAACTAGTTAACTAACAAGAGCTCATAACTAGTTACCTAACTAGAGCGCATAACTAGTTAACTAACAGGAGCTCATAACTAGTTAACTAACTAGAATGCATAACTAGTTAACTAACAAGAGCTCATAACTAGTAAACTAACTAGAGCTCATAACGAGTTAACTAACACGAGCTCATAACTAGTTGGCTGACTATAACTCATATCTAGTTAACTAACAAGAGCTCATAACTAGTTAACTAACTAGAACTCATAACGAGTTAACTAACAAGAGCTCATAACTAGTTAACTAACACTAACTCATAACTAGTTAACTAACAATAGCTCATAACTAGTTAACTAACAATAGATCATAGCTAGTTAACTAACAAGAGCTCATAACTAGTTAACTAACAAGAGATCATAACTAGTTAAATAACTAGATCTCATAGCTAGTTAACTAACTAGAGCTCATAACTAGTTAACTAACAAGAGTTCATAACTAGTTAACTAACTAGAGCTCATAACTAGTTAACTAACTAGAGCTCATAACTAGTTAACTAACAAGAGCCCATAGCTAGTTAACTAACAAGAGCTCATAAGTAGTTAACTAACAATAGCTCATAGCTAGTTAACTAACAGAACTTGTAGCTAGTTAACTAACTAGAACTCATAACTAGTTAACTAACAAGAGCTTATAGCTAGTTAAATATCTAGAGTTCATAGCTAGTTAACTAACTAGAACTCATAGCTAGTTAAATAACTAGCGCTCATAGCTAGTTAACTAACTAGAACTCATAACTAGTTAACTAACTAGAGCTCATAACGAGTTAACTAACTAGAACTCATAACTAGTTAACTAACTAGAGCTCATAACTAGTTAACTTCTGTCATGTCTTTGGCATCATTAAACTGAAGACTTATTTGTAGTTTATCAAATCAATTCTCTGTAATTATTATTACGTGATTAACTAATCAGGTAGATGTAATTAACTAGGAAGTTGGGGCACCAAGGAAAATATTCAGATTACAAAGTTATAATCTTCCTAATATAACTTTCAGATATTTTAATATCTGATCAATTAGTCTTCTCATTAATGAATTATTCTTTACCTCACGTTAGTCTCATTCCAAACGTCGTAAATTGTTGGTTATCTGCACGAACCCAGTCTTCACTATGAGTCATCAATACCATTGTCTTAAATAATTTATTTACTAACAAAATAATCACAGGAATGCACAATCAAACAGTAGATATGCTTACAAGGAAATGATAGGGGAATGTGCCCTAGTGGGCTAAACCGGCATCGCGGCTTGGTGAACAAAAGGGAAGTGGGGGTCGACTGAGATGAGACACTACAAAGTTGATAATTATAACAATTTAAATGCTAATCCTTTGCACATGAACGCTCACTCATTCGGGAATAATTGCAATCAATATATATATTTACGCTCAGTTTTTCATCCTGATCTCTGTTGGAAAGTTAGTTTCTGTTGGAGAGTTTGTCCGCCCTCTCTCTGTCTCTGCCATGGTTAGAATGGATAGTTCAGAGTGACATTCAGCACTGTTGTTATAGAGTAGATGTTTCGGCGGTTGTCGATGTAAAAAGGGCTAGGATACCTAGGGTCTCCCAGATTTAAACCTAATCCTAGACTAAAAAGCATGTTCAAAGCAGATTCTCCATTGAAAGTGTTTATTCTTTGTCCAATACTAAGATCTATACATAGTAAGGCTGGGTTCATCAGTCGGCTGGCTGAGTGGTTTCGTAACAGACCCTTGAGTAACCTCTTGCCCTCAACCTCACACCCCTAGGAACAGACAACCCCCAGGGTCTGGAAGAGTTTTACTGCCGTTGTTTTAATGATCTCTGCATGTTTCCCTCTGTCATGAGAGACTGGCTTCGTAACAACATACTCCTCTGTCATCACTAGCTCTTTCCTGGAACCCAGAAATATGATATTGACTAGAAATTACTTCTTTCCTTGAACGAGTGATCACGGTGTGCATGTGGTGGATAATAGAGAGAAAGAAGGGGTGATGGGGAGGGAGAGAAAGAAAGAGGGAGAGGGAGGGAGGGAGGGGAGGAAAGAGGGAGAGCGAGACAGGGCATGGGAGAGAGAGAGAGAGAATTGAAATTGAATTGAATTGAGAGAGAGAGGATAATCTGTCCATGCTGGGTGAAAGCAGAGTGGAGTGAACATGGTTCTGTGTTGTGTTGACCTGGCTTGCCTCCACAGGGATTAGAGATTCCACTCTCTGTCTGCCTGTGTCCTAAATGGCCCTATTCCCTCAATGGTGCACTACTTGTATAGAGAAAGAGAAAGGAAGAGAGCACGAGAGGGGCGCAAGAGAGAGGTAGAGAGAGAGAGAGGCGGAGAGAGAGAGGTAGAGAGAGACAGAGAGGCGGAGAGAGAGAGGCGGAGAGAGACAGAGAGGCAGAGAGAGACAGAGAGGCAGAGAGAGACAGAGAGGCAGAGAGAGAGAGGCGGAGAGAGAGAGGCAGAGAGAGAGAGGCGGAGAGAGAGACAGAGAGAGAGAGAGAGAGAAGTAGAGAGAGACAGAGAGGCGGAGAGAGAGAGGCAGAGAGACAGAGAGAGAGAGGCGGAGAGAGAGAGGCAAAGAGACAGAGGCAAAGAGAGACAGAGAAGCAGAGAGAGACAGAGGCGGAGAGAGAGAGGCAGAGAGAGACAGAGAGAGAGAGGCGGAGAGAGAGAGGCAGAGAGAGACAGAGAGGCGGAGAGAGAGAGGCAGAGAAAGACAGAGAGGCGGAGAGAGAGGCAGAGAGAGACAGAGAGGCGGAGAGAGAGAGGCAGAGAGAGACAGAGAGAGAGAGGCGGAGAGAGAGAGGCAGAGAGAGACAGAGAGGCGGAGAGAGAGAGAGGCGGAGAGAGAGAGGCAGAGAAAGACAGAGAGAGAGAGGCAGAGAGAGACAGAGAGGCGGAGAGAGAGAAGCAGAGAGAGACAGAGAGGCGGAGAGAGAGAGGCAGAGAGAGACAGAGAGGCGGAGAGAGAGAGGCAGAGAGAGACAGAGAGGCGGAGAGAGAGAGGCAGAGAGAGACAGAGAGGCGGAGAGAGAGAAGCAGAGAGAGACAGAGAGGCGGAGAGAGAGAGGCAGAGAGAGACAGAGAGGCGGAGAGAGAGAGGCAGAGAGAGACAGAAAGAGAGAGGCGGAGAGAGAGAAGCGATAGTGTTGATGAAGAATCTATTGAACATAATGCAACAATCCCCATCAAAATCTGTCAGTTTAAACTAGACATATCAGGGGTTTGGAATACGTCTCAATCCTGTACCGGCCTTCACATCTGAGGTGGAAAATAGCAGAGCTACAGCGCTGTTAATCAGACTAGAAGACATCCCAAAAACCAGACTCTTTGCCAAGTGTCTAAAGTTGTCATCAAGGCAAAGGGTGGCTACTTTAAAGAATCTCAAATATAAAATATGTTTTGATTTGTGTAACACTTTTTTGGTTACTACATGATTCCATATATGTTATTTCATAGTTTTGATGTCTTCACTATTATTCTACAATGTAGAAAATAGTAAAAATAAAGAAAAACCCTGGAATGAGTAGGTGTGTCCAAACATTTGGCTGGTACTGTATTCCCTGAGCTTTCTTACATCTCCTAGATATAGGACAGACACATTAAAACCTTCTGTTTTGACAAGATGAATGGATTATTTAATGTGTGTCTATAGGCTTTAGTACTAAAGGCCAAATTCAATACCTTATCAAAACATGTTTTACATTATCTAGAGGTGAAGCAGAAAGCAATTGCAGGATGAAACAGGTAAGAGCTAAAGAGGATCATATATTTAATTGATCCAAACCAACGGTGCTGAAATGTGATGAAAGGTTCATCTGTTTGAACTGAGAGTGTTGTTAGCCTACAGGTCTGGGATGTGACAGGTCCTGCTTGTATGTATCTACTGCTCTCTGGGTGTGATACAGTCACAATCAGTGAGTGTTGTTAGCCTACAGGTCTGGGATGTGACAGGTCCTACTTGTATGTATCTACTGCTCTCTGGGTGTGATACAGTCACAATCAGTGAGTGTTGTTAGCCTACAGGTCTGGGATGTGACAGGTCCTGCTTGTATGTATCTACTGCTCTCTGGGTGTGATACAGTCACAATCAGTGAGTGTTGTTAGCCTACAGGTCTGGGATGTGACAGGTCCTGCTTGTATGTATCTACTGCTCTCTGGGTGTGATACAATCACAATCAGTGAGTGTTGTTAGCCTACAGGTCTGGGATGTGACAGGTCCTACTTGTATGTATCTACTGCTCTCTAGGTGTGATACAATCACAATCACTTCATTTGCCAAGAACATTAACACAAACCCAGAATGTGACTTAGTGGCCAGGTGCTGCCAGCAACAGACAATGCACAGACAGAATACAGACACGCAGTCAACATGGTCAACAGCATCATACACAATATAAATACAGAAAACAGACCGCTCTGGAGAGTGAAACTGCTGATGTTAAAAGGGATTGATTATCACATTCTGATTGATTCCTTTATTGATAGACAACTGCTTTCAAGAACACACACACACACAATATCCACCAAAATGATTTCAGAGAATGAACTCTTTGTGAAGTGCCAGATCATTTAGTTATCATATTAATATTCTATAAACGGTCACAAAAAAAATCTAATTCAAGTTAAACAGAAACAACTAGTTAAACACTCACAGTTGTTGAGGACCAGTTAAACATTAGGACAGGATGTAGTAACATACAGCACAGGAAGGACTCCTGGAGGCCAGCAGAACAACAGAGGTGATTCTTATTGTCTCAGTTGATGTCAACAACGTTGTCTCATTCAGAGTATATAGTCAGTTCAGAGTGTCCTCTCCTTGCTCCAGGTGTCCACAACTGGCTATGGAGTTGTGGTTGATGGAGGCAGAGGAGGGCAGATGGTCTACCTGGAGACACGGAGAACCTGGAGTCCCCAGACAGCTTGGTGACGATGATGAGTTCCCCCCCAGGCTCCCCCTTCCCTTCCTCCACCCCTTCCTGATACTCAGCCCCCCTCCTCCTGCTCCACCCATCCCTCCCTCCTCCACCAGTCCTTCCATCAGCGCCCCCAGACTCTGTCTGATCCGGACGCAGAAGTTGGGACAGCTGAACGCGTACAGCACCGGGTTTAACACCGGGTTCAGGAAGGCAAAGGTCGTCGCCATTGGCAACCCCACCTCCACCAACACGACCTTGGTCGGCCAGTACTGGGCGGCAACCTCGATGAGGCAGAACACGTGATAGGGCGCCCAGCAGAGGGCGAACGTCGCGATGACTGATGTCACCATTTTGGTGAAGCCACGGGATAGGCCGGGCTCGGAAGTGGAGGTAGGGGTGGAGCCTTTTGGGTTGGGGGTGGAGCGTTTGGTGTTTGTGTTTGTGTTGGGTTTTGACTCTCTGCGTTCCACATTGGTAACAATCAAAGCCCCGGTGAGTCTACTACTGCTGTACTTCCTCCTCCTCTTCCTCCTCTGGCTCAGACTGATGCCAAAGAGAGCGTAGCTCCCTGCAATCACCACTAGGGGGAGTAGGAACGCCAGGAATGTCTTGGACACGGCGGTTGCCGCCTGCCGTACCCTACAGTCCCTCTCTAGCGTCCCTGGTGACGAGTACAATCCAAAATGGTGGTAGCAGAGGTTCCTTCCGTCCGTCTTCTCCGTCACCGCCCGGAACAGGAAGTAAGGGAAGGTGTTGGCCGCCGCCCACAACCAGCCCAAAGCACACACCTTGGAAGAAGAGAAAGAAGATTAGAAGATGACTTTATTGTCCAGTGCATGGATGTCTAACAGAACGTCTTCTGCTTTATGCCCCTTAGACATAGTTATTATTAAAGTGTCCACAATATTACAACAACGGGCAACACCCTATTGATGATTAAACACAGAGACACTGGAAACGCTCACAGGTCATCATAATACATTATATAATTACATCATCAACGTACGAAAACAGAACTAATGACGTAACAAAACGAATGATGTAACAGAACTAATGATGTAACAGAACTAATGACGTAACAGAACTAATGACGTAACAAAACTAATGACGTAACAGAACTAATGACGTAACAGAACTAATGACGTAACAAAACTAATGACGTAACAAAACTAATGACGTAACAGAACTTATGACGTAACAGAACTAATGACGTAACAGAACTAATGATGTAACAAAACTAATGACGTAACAGAACTAATGACGTAAAAAAAACTAATGACGTAACAGAACTAATGACGTAACAGAACTAATGAATTAACAGAACTAATGACGTAACAGAACTAATGACGGAACAAAACTAATGTCGTAACAGAACTAATGACGTAACACAACTAATGACGTAACAGAACTAATGACGTAACAGAACTAATGACGTAACAGAACTAATGACGTAACAGAACTAATGACGTAACAGAACTAACGACGTAACAGAACTAATGACGGAACAAAACTAATGACGTAACAGAACTAATGTCGTAACAGAACTAATGACGTAACACAACTAATGACGTAACAGAACTAATGACGTAACAAAACTAATGACGTAACAAAACTAATGTCGTAACAGAACTAATGTCGTAACAGAACTAATGACGTAACACAACTAATGACGTAACAGAACTAATGACGTAACAAAACTAATGACGTAACAAAACTAATGTCGTAACAGAACTAATGTCGTAACAGAACTAATGACGTAACAGAACTAATGACGTAACACAACTAATGACGTAACAAAACTAATGACGTAACAAAACTAATGACGTAACAGAACTAATGACGTAACAAAACTAATGTCGTAACAGAACTAATGACGTAACACAACTAATGACGTAACAGAACTTATGACGTAACAGAACTAATGACGTAACAGAACTAATGACGTAACAAAACAGAAAGTAAAACCTTCCAGGCGGCGTTAATGGAGCGGTGGTTCTGGCTCCAGACGGGCCGCGCCACCAGGAGACAGCGGTCCAGAGAAATGGCCGCCAGGAGGAAGGCTGACACAAACATGTTGAGGAAGAAGACTGAGGACTGGGCGGTGCACAGCGGACCTAGAGGATAGGATCAACTTTATTGTTCCTGAAGGGAAAACAGTACTGCTGTATAGTAAACAACAATGGCGTATCTCATGTGGGGCCGAGTGGCGAAGCGGTCTAAGGCACTGCATCGCAGTACTAGAGGCGTCACTACAGACCCGGGTTCGATCACGGGCTGTATCACAACCGGCCGTGATCAGGAGTCCCATCGGGCGCCGCACAGTTGGCCCTGCGTCGTCCGGGTTAGGGGAGGGTTTGGTCGGGGTAGGCCGTCATTGTAAATAAGAATTTGTTCTTAACTGACTTGCCTAGTTAAATACAGGTTAAATAAAAAATGTGACACATACACTATTATTTTGCATATCTATCTATACACTACATGACCAAAGGTATGTGGACACCTGCTCATCAAGCATCTCATTCCAAAATCATGGGCATCAATATGGAGTTGGTTCCCTATTTGCTGCTATAACATCCTCCGCTCGCACGGGGGCATTGTCATGCTGATACAGCAAAGGGCCTTCCCCAAACTTTTGCCACAAAGTCGGAAGCACAGAATTGTCTAGAATGTCATTTTACGCTGTAGCGTTAAGATTTCCCTTCACTGGAACTAAGGGGCCTAGCCCGAACCATGAAAACAACCCCAGATCATCATTCCTCCTCCACCAAACTGTACAGTTTGCACAATGCATTGGGGCAGGTAGTGTTCTCCTTGCATCTGCCAAACACAGATTCGTCCATCAGACTGCCAGATGTTGAATCGTGATGCATAAGGCCAGAGAAAGCGTTTCCACTGCTTCAGAGTCCAATGGCAGCGAGCATTACACCACTCCAACCGATGCTTGGCATTGCGCATGGTGAT
>NC_092091.1:76486460-76621460 GCF_045679555.1 Salvelinus alpinus | reverse complement strand
AACAGCTGGGGAGAGTTAACAGAGACCTAACAGCTGGGGAGAGTTAACAGAGACCTAACAGCTGGGGAGAGTTAACAGAGACCTAACAGCTGGGGAGAGTTAACAGAGACCTAACAGCTGGGGAGAGTTAACAGAGACCTAACAGCTGGGGAGAGTAAACAGAGACCTAACAGCTGGGGAGAGTTAACAGAGACCTAACAACTGGGGAGAGTTAACAGAGACCTAACAGCTGGGGAGAGTTAACAGAGACCTAACAGCTGGGGAGAGTTAACAGAGACCTAACAGCTGGGGAGAGTTAACAGAGACCTAACAGCTGGGGAGAGTTAACAGAGACCTAACAGCTGGGGAGAGTTAACAGAGACCTAACAGCTGGGGAGAGTTGACAGAGACCTAACAGCTGGGGAGAGTTAACAGAGACCTAACAGCTGGGGAGAGTTAACAGAGACCTAACAGCTGAGGAGAGTTAACAGCACATGTTTCATTTGCAAGTTCACAAGTTTGTTTTGCCAATATCTCATTTGTTGTCAGGTTAAGGTTTCTTTTATTTTCAAATATCAGTTTTACTGTCAGTCCTCAAAGATGAAATGACTACTGTTTGAGAATGGTTGAAATGTTCATCATGTTTTCTCATCAAAGTAAAAACAAACCCACAGTCAGTGGATGATCTGATCTCTGTCAAAACATTTGTTTTATTCTGTCTTTGAAAACATTTGATTTTGTCTCATAAACTTTGAGACGAATTGATTATATTTACACATCTCACACTCTCTATTCTACTAATCCTAAAGCCTTTCATTGAGGTTGGGTGTGTGGCGGGACGGAGGCAGAGGTGCGCGCACCCCTTTTGGTCCCCGGGACCAGGATTGAGAAACACTGCCTTTGTACGATGTAAAAATGTCCATGACCTTGAGTGTCCATGACCCATCTAACTGTCTGCAACTGTACCAAGTAACCTGAATATGTAAATCATGACCCATCTAACTGTCTGCAACTGTACCAAGTAACCTGAATATATAAATCATGACCCATCTAACTGTCTGCAACTGTACCAAGTAACCTGAATATGTAAATCATGACCCATCTAACTGTCTGCAACTGTACCAAGTAACCTGAATATGTAAATCATGACCCAGCTAACTGTCTGCAACTGTACCAAGTAACCTGAATATGTAAATCATGACCCATCTAACTGTCTGCAACTGTACCAAGTAACCTGAATATGTAAATCATGACCCATCTAACTGTCTGCAACTGTACCAAGTAACCTAAATATGTAAATCATGACCCATCTAACTGTCTGCAACTGTACCAAGTAACCTGAATATGTAAATCATGACCCATCTAACTGTCTGCAACTGTACCAAGTAACCTGAATATGTAAATCATGACCCATCTAACTGTCTGCAACTGTACCAAGTAACCTGAATATGTAAATCATGACCCATCTAACTGTCTGCAACTGTACCAAGTAACCTGAATATGTAAATCATGACCCATCTAACTGTCTGCAACTGTACCAAGTAACCTGAATATGTAAATCATGACCCATCTAACTGTCTGCAACTGTACCAAGTAACCTGAATATGTAAATCATGACCCATCTAACTGTCTGCAACTGTACCAAGTTCCTGAATATGTAAATCATGACCCATCTAACTGTCTGCAACTGTACCAAGTAACCTGAATATGTAAATCATGACCCATCTAACTGTCTGCAACTGTACCAAGTAACCTGAATATGTAAATCATGACCCATCTAACTGTCTGCAACTGTACCAAGTAACCTGAATATGTAAATCATGACCCATCTAACTGTCTGCAACTGTACCAAGTAACCTGAATATGTAAATCATGTAATAATCTGAAACATGAAATATGCAAACTGGAAAAATATCTACTCAGACAAAGAAATGAACATCAGTTTGACAGTAAAAGGTGATTCAAGTATTTGTATTACTCTGTATCTCTCTCTATGTCGTGACGTCTTACTGTTGGCTACCGAGGAAGCAGGGAAGGAGTGTGTTACATGTTTTGACATGTTGTCACAGTGGGGAAAACCAAATATTTTCAAAAACTCCTTAAAAAGGTATGTTTTGACAGAGATCAGATCATCCTGACTGTGGGTGTTTTTATCTACTTTGATGAGAAAACGTGATGAAAATGTCAAACATTCTCAAACAGTAGAGTCATTTAATCTTTGAGGACTGACAGTAATGCCCACTGCAAATGAAACATGTGCTGTTAACTCTCCCCAGCTGTTAGGTCTCTGTTAACTCTGATGATGTAGAAGTAGAGAAAACACGAGGAGTGTGTGAATATGAATCCCACCCCTCTACTATATATAGCCTCTTACTACTGTTGAAGCACCACTTCCTGTCTCTATATCCTCCTCATGTTTTCTCTAGCGCTTCATGAGGAGTAGAGTATCAGTGGATGATCTGATCTCTGTCAAAACATTTGGTTTTCCCTCCTGTGGCAACAACATGTCAGAACTTGTTGCTGTAGTATATCCCCTAGCTGCATACCAGACCAGGTCTTGGTATGACTGAGCACTTGTGCAATTCCGACAGACAGGGAGTGTTAAAAACACACAGGCATGCCAAAACCAAAGTCAGGGGGGTGAAAGCCAGTGGTTTAAAGATACCATTTAATGATTTAATCAGACTATGAAATCAACATAACAACAGTAGAACTGTGCCATGGCAAGTCCATTTGGGGTGAGGTGGGGATGGGATGGGAGGTGCGCACGAGGTTAGAGGTTAGATGTCAGCCAATCAGCATTGAAGGCAGCGTATATATTTTTAAAAATCTCACTTAGATTAAAACATATAAACATTAATTCTGTCACACAAGTCTTTCATCTCTCTCACACACCTCCCCCACAATCCTGTCAAATTGCGATGTAAAGTACCCAGACTAAATACATGTTAGCATGCCATGCCTGTACATGAACAGCTAGACATCCTGGTTAGTTGACTTAAATAAATCCACCTACTCTGCAGCAACATGACATCACCACTCTGGAACAACAACAACATGACATCACCACTCTGGAACAACAACAACATGACATCACCACTCTGGAACAACAACAACATGACATCACCACTCTGGAACAACAACAACATGACATCACCACTCTGGAACAACAACAACATGACATCACCACTCTGGAACAACAACAACATGACATCACCACTCTGGAACAACATGACATCACCACTCTGGAACAACATGACATCACCACTCTGGAACAACAACAACATGACATCACCACTCTGGAACAACATGACATCACCACTCTGGAACAACATGACATCACCACTCTGGAACAACAACAACATCACATCACCACTCTGGAACAACATGACATCACCACAGTGGAACAACATCCCATCACCACTCTGGAACAACATTACATCACCACTGTGGAACAACATGACATCACCACAGTGGAACAACATCCCATCACCACTCTGGAACAACATGACATCACCACTGTGGAACAACATGACATAACCACTCTGGAACAACATGACATCACCACTCTGGAACAACATGACATCACCACTGTGGAACAACATGACATCACCACTGTGGAAAAACATCACATCACCTCTCTAGAACAACATCCCATCACCACTCTGGAACAACATGACATAACCACTCTGGAACAACATGACATCACCACTCTGGAACAACATCCCATCACCACTCTGGAACAACATGACATCACCACTGTGGAACAACATCCCATAACCACTCTGGAACAACATGACATCACCACTGTGGAAAAACATCACATCACCACTCTAGAACAACATCCCATCACCACTCTGGAACAACATGACATCACCACTCTGGAACAACATCCCATAACCACTCTGGAACAACATGACATCACCACTGTGGAAAAACATCACATCACCACTCTAGAACAACATCCCATCACCACTCTGGAACAACATCCCATCACCACTCTAGAACAACATCACATCACTACTCTGGAACAACATGACATAACCACTCTGGAACAACATGACATCACCACTCTGGAACAACATCCCATCACCACTCTGGAACAACATCCCATCACCACTCTGGAACAACATCCCATCACCACTCTGGAACAACATGACATCACCACTCTGGAACAACATCCCATAACCACTCTGGAACAACATGACATCACCACTGTGGAAAAACATCACATCACCACTCTAGAACAACATCCCATCACCACTCTGGAACAACATCCCATCACCACTCTAGAACAACATCACATCACTACTCTGGAACAACATGACATAACCACTCTGGAACAACATGACATCACCACTCTGGAACAACATCCCATCACCACTCTGGAACAACATCCCATCACCACTCTGGAACAACATCCCATCACCACTCTGGAACAACATGACATAACCACTCTGGAACAACATGACATCACCACTCTGGAACAACATCCCATCACCACTCTGGAACAACATGACATCACCACTCTGGAACAACATGACATCACCACTCTGGAACAACATGACATAACCACTCTGGAACAACATGACATCACCACTCTGGAACAACATGACATAACCTCTCTGGAACAACATCACATCACCACTCTGGAACAAAATGACATCCCCACTGTGGAACAACATCACATCACTACTCTGGAACAAGATGACATTACCACTCGGGAACAACATGAGATCACCACTCTGGAACAACATCCCATCATCCACACTTCTCCTAACCTGGCAGCATTGTTGGAGAAGCTACTCTGAAAGTATAGTTTACCAAGCTACCAATTTCTTCACACTTGAAGAGGTTAAGCTACACTAAAGCTACCCTTAAGAAAAATGTATACTGAACAAAAATATAAATGCAACATGAAACAATTTTAATGAGTTGCAATTCATATAAGGAAATCAGTCAAATGAAATAAATTCATAAGCCCTAATCTATAGATTTCATGACTGGGCAGGGGAGCCAGACCCAGCCGACCAGAATGAGTTTCTCCCCACAAAAGGGCTTTATAACAGACAGAAATACTTCTCAGTTTCATCAGCTGTCCGGGTGGCTGGTCTCAGACGATCCAGCAGGTGACCAAGCCGGATGTGGAGGTTCTAGGCTTGCGTGGTTACACTTGGTCTGCGGTTGTGAGGTCGGTTGGACGTACTCCCAAATTCTCTAAAACAACATTGTTGCCAGGGAATTGAATGTTCATTTCTCTACCATAAGCCACTTTTTTAAATTCCTTATTTTACCAGGTAAGTTGACTGAGAATACATTCTCCTTTACAGCAACAACCTGGGGAATAGTTACCGGGGAGAGGGATGAATTGGCCAGTCATAAGCAGGGGGTGATAAGGTGACAGTGTGAGGGCCACATTGGGAATTTAGCCAGGACACCAGGGTTAACACCCCAACTCTTACAATAAGTGCCATGGTATCTTTAGTGACCACAGAGAGTCAGGACACCTGTTTAAAGTCCCATTCAAAAGACAGCACCCTGCAATGTCCCAGGGCATTGGAATATTAATTTTAGAATAGAGGAAAGGGTGGCACCTACCAGCCCACCAACACCACTTCCAGCAGCATCTGGTCTCCCATCCAGGGACTGACCAGGACTAACCCTGCTTAGCTTCAGAGGAAAGCCAGCAGTGGGATGCAGGGTGGGCTGCTGCTGGCTACTAATGCTCCCAAGTTGCACCTGTGTAACAATCATGCTGTTGAATCAGCTTCTTGATATGCTACATCTGTCAGGTGGATGGATGATCTTGATAAAAGAGATATGCTCACTAACAGGGATGTAAACTTATTTGTTCGTTTGGAAAAATTCTGGTATCTTTTATTCAGCTCATGAAACATGGGACCAACACTTTACATGTTGCGTTTACATTTTTGTTCAGTATAGTTTCCTTAACTGAAGTTACACTGAAAAGGAAGTTCACTACATCCAAAATACTCAGTGAAAGATTATCATATGTAAATCTGAAATGTCATACTATTCAAATTGCAAGAACAGAACCCTTTGAGGTCGTCTGTTAACAGAACGTGTAATTTAGCCTGTTTAACTTGAAAACAATGATTCGAGTGAGAATTTGCCAGGTCTGAAAGGAAATTATTGCCTACTTCACCCATAAAGCAATTAACTACTGAAAACACTAACTAGATTTTAATTGACTATTTTAACTACCACCAAGCTACTGCAAAATGTACACTGCCTGGCATCCCTAATGAACTTCAGATGACGGAATACAGCACTGCACATGGTGTAGTGAGCTTACAATGGCAGGATTGTGGCAGGATTCCCATGGCCACCCACACGTACGCCTTGGATAAAAGCGTCTGCTAAGTGGCAGATATTATTGCATCATGTAATAGTTATTACATAACATCATGGTTCTCATTACAATAGGGTTATATTCCGTCATCAGTAGTGTATCAACCAGTTTATAGAAGAGCAGCCGGGTGTCTAACGGGCCAGGGTGGAAATGCTACCAGATTTATATTACATCTTTGTGTTTTCTATATCTACACTTTGTTTATATGTTGTTTTAAATAGGTAGAATGAAAGTGTTCAGATTAAAGGTTGCTTATAAACAACACCTTAACACTGCTAGTCATAATACTGCTATCTGGCAACTAACTACTGTTACTACTGAGACCTGGAATAATAACTAGTGTAGTCATACTAACTACTGTTACTACTGAGACCTGGAATAATAACTAGTGTAGTCATACTAACTACTGTTGATACTGAGACCTGGAATAATAACTAGTGTAGTCATACTAACTACTGTTGATACTGAGACCTGGAATAATAACTAGTGTAGTCATACTAACTACTGTACCTTCTGAGACTATCTCTCTGTACCTGTAGCTACTGATGATGAGTTAGCTCTGGTTACACTCACCAAGCAAACTGTAGTATTCTCAGTTGTAGGAATGTTGTCTTCTTTCAGTCATTCCAGTATTCAGGTGGTTTGATTAAAGTCGTCCCCCTCCTCAGTGCATGATGATCCTGCTCGCTCTGTCACAGGCATCTATGGTTCCTGCTCTGTCTCTTTCTACACATCTGTCTCTTTCTACTCCTCTGTCTCTTTCTACACCTCTGTCTCTTTCTACACCTCTGTCTCTTTCTATTCTGTCTCTTTCTACACCTCTGTCTCTTTCTACTCCTCTGTCTCTTTCTACACCTCTGTCTCTTTCTATTCTGTCTCTTTCTTCACCTCTGTCTCTTTCTACACCTCTGTCTCTTTCTATTCTGTCTCTTTCTTCACCTCTGTCTTTTTCTACTCCTCTGTCTCTCTACACCTCTGTCTCTTTCTATTCTGTCTCTTTCTACACCTGTCTCTTTCTATTCTGTCTCTTTCTATTCTGTCTCTTTCTACACCTCTGTCTCTTTCTATTCTGTCTCTTTCTACTCCTCTGTCTCTTTCTACACCTCTGTCTCTTTCTACACCTCTGTCTCTTTCTACTCCTCTGTCTCTTTCTATTCTGTCTCTTTCTACTCCTCTGTCTCTTTCTACACCTCTGTCTCTTTCTACACCTCTGTCTCTTTCTCTTACCCCGTTTCACACAGACACTCACTCATTATTTCAGGGCTCGTCACCATAAGGGGTGGAGCGAGAGAGGGAAGGAGGGGGAGAGAGGAAAGGAGGGAGAGAGACCAATGAGAGAATGAGGGGGTGGGTGTGTGAAAATGGGGGTGAGGGGTGGGTGTGTGAAAGAGGGGTGAGGGGTGGGTGTGTGAAAGAGGGGCTGTGGTATGTGTGAAAGAGGGGGCGTGGTCTGTGTGTGTGGGGATGGGTAGAGATTGAAGGGGTTTAGAGGAAGTAAAAGCGTGAAAAACAAGGTAAGGATGAATGTTTGTGCATTTTAAGATGGAAAATGAACATGTTTTAATTCTGACAGATGGTGTGTAACGTGTACATGTGTGAAGGAGGGTTTTCAGGTTTCACGTGTCTTTTGAAGGGAGAAATAAGGACCGTGTGAATAATTTCATTTTAATTGTGTTAGATGATGCTCGTCATGCGTTTTTGCAAATGTCAAAATCAATGTTGTATATGAATGCCAAAGTGCACTGCAGTCATATGGCTTGAGTCCTGTTGCTCTAGGACACATTACAGTACAGAAACAAAATACTGGGACAGTTTCATGAGATTAAAGGGGCAGTCTGCCATTGTAAAAACAAAAAAAACGTATTTAAAGTAATTCTCATGATGATGTACCAATCACAGAATTTAGCTTTAAACTTAAATGTTGTCCCCTTTTCAATGTTCTCATCTTTACATTATGGGAACAGTAATGTGTACACACACTGTTGTTGTACTAGGCATGGAAAATAGGCAGAACAAATGTTTATTTGATGCAAGACCAGATAATATGAGGGTCAGGAGATTTGAAAATCAATACACAGGAAGAAATACGTTCATCAACAGTTTAAGAGTTTAAAATTAAAAGGATGTGTTATGAATTAAACATATTATTTATATGTGTCGTTTAGAAAGAAGCAGAAAATCCCCCCTAAAAAACAACCAAAAACATGCACCACCACGCCCATTATAATGATACAGAAAAATGTCCTCTCTGACTCCATCTAGTGGTGGTTATCAGTAGCTTCACTGTATCAACTGAATAGAAAAATGTCCTCTCTGACTCCATCTAGTGGTGGTTATCAGTAGCTTCACTGAAACTAATGGAAAAATGTCCTCTCTGACTCCATCTAGTGGTGGTTATCAGTAGCTTCACTGAAACTAATGGAAAAATGTCCTCTCTGACTCCATCTAGTGGTGGTTATCAGTAGCTTCACTGAAACTAATGGAAAAATGTCCTCTCTGACTCCATCTAGTGGTGGTTATTAGTAGCTTCACTGTATCAACTGAATATGCTGTTATCAGTTATCAACTGCTATCCCTGACCCTGTGACCTCTGACCCTGTGACCTGCCCAACACCATCCCTTATAAAATCCCCTTTGAGTCCTACTATGTTACCATGACAACATAACAGATACACCTCACTCAGGGGGCAGAACCCTCTGATACTGTCACCGTCTGTCTGCCTTGTGAAGTAAAGGAAACCATATTACACCATCAAGTTGGAACCATCCACTCCCTAGTCATCGGTCTCCACTTCCTGGTTGAAGAATGATGTTACCATCCAGAGTTCATAATCAATGTAATCCCGTTTCTCTAAAATCAATAGTAATCTCATCAGACTTCCTGTGAAACTAAAACCATAAATGTACCTTGCTATGGATTTACAGTAACAGTGTGCAGAGCTGTCATCAAGGCAAAGGGTGGCTACTTTGAAGAATCTCACAAATGAAATGATTTGTTCAACACTTTTTTGGTTACATGATTCCATATGTGTTATTTCATAGTGTTGATGTCTTCACTATTATTCTACAATGTAGAAAACAGTAAAAATAAATAATAAATAATAAATTAGTAGGTGTTTCCAAACTTTTGATTGGTACTGTATCTATATATATATACATACAGTGCATTCGAAAAGTATTCAGACCTCTTGACTTTTTCCACATTATGTTACGTTACAGCCTTATTCTAAAATGTATTAAATAGTCCCCCCCCCCCAATCAATCCATACACAATATCCCATAATGGCAAAGCAAAAACTGTTTTTATTAAAAATAAAAAACTTAAGTATTACATTTACATAAGTATTCAGACACTTTACTCAGTACTTTGTTTAAGCACCTTTGGCAGCGATTCCAGCCTCGAGTCTTCCTGGGTATGACACTACAAGCTTGGCAAACCTGTATTTGGGGAGTTTCTCCCATTCTTCTCTGCAGATCCTCTCAAGCTCTGTCAGGTTGGATGGGGAGCGTCGCTGCACAGCAGTTTTCAGGTCTCTCCAGAGATGTTCGATCAGGTTCAAGTCCTTGAGGAACTAAAGGTGTTCAATAAATAGCTATTCAGCTAAAGGATATTCACAGAGAAAACCAAACAGGAACACTAATACTGAGATGCCCTCAGAGCAGCCTTAAGAAGTCAAGGTGTGTCCTTTGGGTGTTGGACCATTCTTGATACACACCGGAAACTGTTGAGCGTGAAAAATCCAGCAGCGTTGCAGTTCTTGACACAAGCCGGCGCACCTGGCATCTACTACCATACCCTGTTCAAAGGCACTTTTTTTGTCTTGCCCATTCACCCTCTGAATGGCACACATACACAATCCATGTCTTAATTGTCTCAAGGCTTCTTTAACCTGTCTCCTCCCCTTCATTTACACTGATTGAAGTGTGGTAACAGGGAATGTACTATGTGCCAGGACAGGGGCTAAAAACCCGTCTCTAATTAGGTATGCCAATGTCTTGTTATATTTTTATCATGTTTCGTGAAGATGCTTCTGTCTACTAACTTTATTATAGGGCATGTTGGGATGTGGCCAAGAGATTTAACAACAGGGGCTGGGTCAGGGATTTCCTTACAGTTGTTGATAATGAAATCCCACTTCGTGATGATGATGATGATGATGATGATGATGATGATGGCAGTCTCACTCTCTCTTTTTCTCTGTCTCTTTCTCTCTCACTCTCACTCACGCCCCCCACCCACCACCCACTCCCACAGACTGATGATGTCACCAGTGCTAGGCATGTCCTTCTTGGCCCTGGTCCTATCAGGAGGAGCCTGGGCGTTTTCTCCCATTGGGGACGGAGCCTCCACCCACGTCAGCATCACAGAAAAAGCCGTGCTACAGAAGGTCACGGACGTGTGCCGAGCCATCGCAGAGTCAGAGCGACGAGACTTCACCCCCACGGTAAGTGTGTGTGCGCGTGCGCGTGCGTGTGCGTGTGAGTGAGAGAGAGAGAGAGAGAGAGAGAGAGAGAGAGAGAGAGAGAGAGAGAGAGAGAGAAGAGTTGTGTTTCAGAATGAGTGTTAAGATTTTCTTTTATCTAAAAGTGATTTTCTTTATCTACCTTTCCCTCAATTCTGATTGGCTGATTTCTAACCTCTACTCTTTGACCTCTGACCTTTCAATGTAGGGCAATTCTGCAGAGGAGCTGGTCCAGGCCTGCCTGGGACCCAAAGCAACAGGTGAAGTGTCAGCAGCTAAGTTCAAATCTGCCCTGAACGAGATCTACGTACAGAATGCTCAGGTGGACAGAGACTTTGTCAACAGGTTGGTGCTCCATTGATAGAGGATGAGGTTCCCTTATTATGTCAACAGGTTGGTGCTCCATTGATAGAGGATGAGGTTCCCTTATTATGTCAACAGGTTGGTGCTCCATTGATAGAGGATGAGGTTCCCTTATTATGTCAACAGGTTGGTGCTCCATTGATAGAGGATGAGGTTCCCTTATTATGTCAACAAGTTGGTGCTCCATTGATAGAGAATGAGGTTCCCTTATTATGTCAACAGGTTGGTGCTACATTGATAGAGGATGAGGTTCCCTTATTATGTCAACAGGTTGGTGCTCCATTGATAGAGAATGAGGTTCCCTTATTATGTCAACAGGTTGGTGCTCCATTGATAGAGAATGAGGTTCCCTTATTATGTCAACAGGTTGGTGCTCCATTGATTGAGAATGAGGTTCCCTTATTATGTCAACAGGTTGGTGCTCCATTGATAGAGAATGAGGTTCACTTATTATGTCAACAGGTTGGTGCTCCATTGATAGAGAATGAGGTTCACTTATTATGTCAACAGGTTGGTGCTCCATTGATAGAGGATGAGGTTCCCTTATTATGTCACAAGGTTGGTGCTCCATTGATAGAGAATGAGGTTCAATTATTATGTCAACAGGTTGGTGCTCCATTGATAGAGGATGAGGTTCCCTTATTATGTCACAAGGTTGGTGCTCCATTGATAGAGAATGAGGTTCAATTATTATGTCAACAGGTTGGTGCTCCATTGATAGAGGATGAGGTTCCCCTATTATGTCACAAGGTTGGTGCTCCATTGATAGAGGATGAGGTTCCCTTATTATGTAAAATGCTTGGAGTGCTTGGAAGTAGCAAAGGAAAAGCAACATAAACTCAGCAAAAAAAGAAACCTCTCACTATCAACTGCTTTATTTTCAGCAAACGTGTAAATATTTGTATGAACATAACATTTTTCAACAACTGAGACATAAACTGAACAAGTTCCACAGACAGAAATTGAATAATGCGTCCCTGAACAAAGGGGGGTCAAAATCAAAAGTAACAGTCAGTATCTGGTGTGGCCACCAGCTGCATTAGGTACTGCAGTGCATCTCCTCCTCATGGACTGCACCAGATTAGCCAGTTCTTGCTGTGAGATGTTACCCCACTCTTCCACCAAGGCACCTGCAAGTTCCCGGACATTTCTGGGGGGAATGGGCCTAGCCCTCACGCTCCGATCCAACAGGCCCGAGATCTGGGCTCTTTGGTGGCCATGGCAGAACACTGACATTCCTGTCTTGCAGGAAATCACGCACAGAACAAGCAGTATGGCTGATGGCATTGTCATGCTGGAGGGTCATGTCAGGATGAGCCTGCAGGTAGGCTACCACATGAGGGAGGAGGATGTCTTCCCTGTAACGCACAGCGTTGAGATTGCCTGCAATGACAACAATCTGAGTCCGATGTTGCTGTGACACACCGCCCTAGACCATGATGGACCCTCCACCTCCAAATCGATCCCGCTCCAGAGTACAGGCCTCAGTGTAACGCTCATTCCTTCGACGTTAAACACGAATCCGACCATCACCCCTGGCGAGACAAAACCACGACTTGTCAGTGAAGAGCACTTTTTGCCAGTCCTGTCTGGTCCAGCGACGGTGGGTTTGTGCCCATAGGCGGCGTTGTTGCCGGTGATGTCTGGTGAGGACCTGCCTTACAACAGGCCTGCAAACCCTCAGTCCAGCCTCTCTCAGCCTATTGCGGACAGTCTGAGCACTGATGGAGGGATTGTGCGTTCCTGGTGTAACTCGGGCAGTTGTTGTTGCCATCCTGTATCTGTCCCGCAGGTGTGATGTTCGGATGTACCGATCCTGTGCAGGTGTTGTTACACGTGGTCTGCCACTGCGAGGATGATCAGCTGTCCGTCCTGTCTCACTGTAGCACTGTCTTAGGCGTCTCACAGTATGGACATTGCAATTTATTGCCCTGGCCACATCTGCAGTCCTCATGCCTCCTTGCAGCATGCCTAAGGCACGTTCACGCAGATGAGCAGGGACCCTGGGCATCTTTCTTTTGATGTTTTTCAGAGTCAGTAGAAAGGCCTCTTTAGTGTCCTAAGTTTTCATAACTGTGACCTTAATTGCCTACCGTCTGTAAACTGTTAGTGTCTTAAAGACCGTTCCACAGGTGCATGTTCATTCATTGTTTATGGTTCATTGAACAAGCATGGGAAACAGTGTTTAAACCCTTTACAATTAAGATTTGTGAAGTTATTTGGATTTTTACGAATTATCTTTGAAAGACAGGGTCCTGAAAAATTGACGTTTCTTTTTACGTTTTTTAAAATCTTAATTCAACTAGTTTTAACTAGTATTCCTAAGCTCATTATTGTAAACATTTAGGATGTGCATCTCTCCTATAACCCTTCTTCTAGCGTATCTAATATTTGATCTATATAAACATTTAATCATTGTCATTATTGTGCCAGCCCAAGTGAACATTGGGTATATCACTCCTACAGTCGTTTTCTATATAAAACCAATTGATCATAATATTTATTCTAACAGCCCAGCCCATCACTTCAACTCTGAGGCGTTTGCTCTGGGCCGGCGCCTTATCACTGATGGGGTGGCCAGCATCAAGGCCAACGTACAAAAGGAGAACTTCCTGGCTGCCAGAGAAACACTGGGGAGAGTACTACACACACTACAGGTAAGAGGAGAGAGAGGGGGAGGGGGGGGGGGGGTGAAAGAGGGGATATGCAAACATTTCCAGTAGCTAGAGAGACACTGGGGAGAGTACTGTACACAGTACAGGTAGCTAGAACGACACTGGGTAGAGGACTGTACACACTACAGGTAGCTAGAGAGACACTGGGAGGAGTACTGTACACTATACAGGTAGCTAGAGAGACACTGTTTAGAGTACTACACACACTACAGATGGCTAGAGAGACACTGGGGAAGAGGAGAGAGAGGGGGAGGTGGGGTGTTAAGGGTTATGAAATATTTGGGCGGGTTGAATAAAGAGAGAACTATACCATAAAAATGCCATAAAAGTGTCATTCTTATGAAATGTATATCTGCAGGTTACATTGTATACACTCCTTTTAGTATGATACATTATGTTTCATATGGTATTTATGAATTTGTGGATGTCCTTCATCCATTCGGTATGATGTGTTACAAATTACAATTCACGAATTTCTATTTGTTATTGCTAACGTTAGCTAGTGGGCTAATGTTAGCTAGGCTAGAGGTTAGGGTTAGGGGTTAGGGTTACGGTTAGGGTTAAGGTTAGTAGGTTTGTCAAAGGGTTAAGGTAAGGGTCAGGGATAAGGGAAGGGTTAGCTAAAGGGTTAAGGTTAGGGTTATTAGGTTAGCTAACATGCTAAGTAGTTGCAAAGTAGCAACAAAGTAGTAAGTAGTTCAAAAGTTGCTAATTAGCAAAAATGCTAAAGTTGTCCGTGATGAGATTCGAACGCACAACCTTTTGGCTAAATGTTTGCGTTATATGCCCGGCCAACCACTCTCTGTTCATTGTTGCCTTAAGTAAACTTCTGTCTCATGTAACCATACCAAATGTAGTATATGTTCATTGTGTTAATATCAGTGTCCAGGATTTACGCCATTTAGCAGACACTCTTATCCAGAGCGACTTACAGGAGCAATTTGGGTTAAGTGCATTGCTCAAGGGCACATTATTATGTAAGTGGACATTATAAAGCGTCATATTTGTCAGAATAAAACAATGGCCTGTTTGGGTAGCAGTTCTATTCAGGTTTTTACTTTTTTTGGTAAAAACAAACAATAAGCTATGTATGTCTGGCTCGCAAATTCCTTTCGTTTTTTCAATACGGCCCGTTTCCTGATTGACTTTGACACCCCTGATGTAGAGCCATGACTACAGGTAAGGGGAGAGAGGGAGCGGGAGAGAGAGAGGGAAAGGGAGAGAGGGAAAGGGAGAGAGAGAAAGGGAGAGAGAGAAAGGGAGAGAGAGAGAGAGAGAGAGAGAGACAGACAGACAGAGAGACAGAGGGAGAGAGACAGAGAGAGAGAGAGAGAGAGAGAGAGAGAGAGAGAGAGAGAGAGAGAGAGAGAGAGAGAGAGAGAGAGAGAGAGAGAGAGAGAGAGAGAGAGAGAGAGAGAGAGAGAGAGAGAGAGAGAGAAAGAGAGAGAGAGAGAGAGAAGATGGAAAGAAAAGAGGGGGGAACTCCAACACTTTCAAGAATCAAGAGAGATAAGATCAGGAGCTGCAGACCAGCCACCAACTCCCTGAGATAAATCAGACACTTCTTTAGACCTGCATCTGATGGCGCCTCACAGAGACTGGAGAACAGCCAGCAACCCCCCCCCCCCCCCCACCACCCTCCACCACTTTTCACCAAGGAACTGCATGCAGATACAATGAGCTATGCCCAAGCAGCACACAGTCAAAGAGGCCCCTCTACATTACCCTCTTCAAATCCCCCTACAACCTCCCTCCCATGCGACCAGACCATGCCTGCCTCTGACAAGGTCAACCAGACCCGGCCCATCACAGCAAAGCTCTATCAGACCAGGCCCACCTCAACTCAGCCCAGCTCTACACAGCACCGACAACTACCCTAGGGTCTGGTAAAACACTGTTGAGGGTAGTGCACCACATGATGCAGTCCACACCATGTATCATTCCTGCCCCCCATGGCAGCTCCAACCCTGCAACAGGAGCCACACCCAGGCCTCCTGTGCACATCCAGAATGGAGCATTGGCAGCCACTCCGGTCCCCTGCAGCCACTCTGGTCCCCTTTCAGATAATTCAGAGTCAAAGATAAATCTAACCCTTGGTTTTCTTCTGAGCTATCTGAGCTCATTCAGATGAGAAATCAGGCCTGAGCCAAAGCAAGGAAAAGTGACTGTGTAGTTGTCTGGCAATCTTTCAGACACCTGAGAAACAGACGTACTATCTAGTTAAGAAAGGTTTTTAAGCTCTATCTCTGACTCTGCTGGTGATCGTACATTTTTGGGGGGAAAACAGTAAATGTACTGAAGCGTACAAATTCCTCTTCTTTCCTGCCTAAGCAAGTTCTGTCTGACTCTGGCGTCATAGCGGAGAGCACTGGGACACGTGGTGCTTTTTTATCATAATTTTATCTCGGCAGGCTTTTTATTTTGAGAGAAACTGTGGTTTAATTTACACTGGTCAATCAATCGACTGCTTTTCCCTCTTCCAGCCTCTAGCTGACTTGACTGTTAACCCGTCAACTTCTAGTGAATCTTTTGTTGTCATTGCAACAGTTCACTGTGATGTGCTAGATGCCCTGCTTAAGATTCATGTAAAATAATCCACTGGGGCTGATATGATCCATGTTTGCTGCAGCTCTCTGCCCCCCTGATTGTTGAATCATTAACCAATACTTTTAATCTGATGGACTCCCGAGTGGCGCAGCGGTCTAAGGCACTGCATCTCAGTGCTACAGGTGTCACTACAGACCCTGGTTTGATCCCAGGTTGTATCACAATCCGGCCATGATTGGTAGTCCCATAGGGCTGGCCACAATTGGCGGAGCGTCGTCCGGGTTTGGCCGGGGTAGGCTGTCATTCTAAGTAAGACTTTGTTCTTAACTGACTTGCCTGGTTAAATAAAGGTTAAAGATGATATATGATACTATCCCCCAAGGTTTGGAAGGTGGCCCATGTGCTCCCCTTTCACAAAAGTCATGACCCTTGTGACCTAAATAATGAATCGCCTAAATGTTCTTGCCTAGCTAGAAATATTACAATCCTTCATTCATTCTCAAGCTAAGATCTTTCTTATCTTTGAAATGTACATCGGTCAGGTTTTAGAGCAGGTTGTAGCACTATCTCTGCTGCATCCATGGTTCTAAATGATGTGGTTAACTGTATGGATGAAAGGCAACACTGCTGCTCTCTGTCATCGACCTGTCAAAGGCTTTTGATCCTTTTGATCAGTCACTGCTCATTCAGACGCTTTCCTCAACTGGCCGTGAACAGGCTGCACGGAACTGCTTTCAAAACCACTTGACAGATTGAACTTAATGTATGCCTACTCAGGTTTCTTGGATATTAGGAAAGGGGTCCCGTAGGGGTCGATTGAAGTGTCTATCTTATATCTAGAAGATAGAAGAAAGTTCAGGAAATATGTTTTTTTTATGCATATTAAACCACTTTTTTTGGGGTAGGCACAAAACTACCTCCATACTGACATTATTTATTTTAACCAGTAACGAGTCCCGTGACACGTGGGGACACATTTGTTTGAACGCCATTATGTTCGTGAGAGTCTCATCTTTTCATAGAGTGGTTATTGTAGTCAGTAAGCCAAACCGTTCGGACGCTACAGACATTTTCCTGAGAAGACCGATTTTCGGGATGTCTCTTGGTCTGACAAACATCGCTGTAGCACGACCACCTTTGACCACAGACAGGCGGATGCAGTGGTTTGAGAGGCAGCCAATGCAAAAAAACAGATATCTCTTCCTTAAACTGACGGATTTTGATGGGGATTTGTTATTATGTTACTTAGATCAATGCAACGGTCCGTCAATAGACTCTAGTACAGGGGTGGGCAAACTTTTTGGCTCGAAGGCCACATCGGGATTTTGAAATTCAACGGTGGGACACATTTTTTGAGGGACCAATTGTTTGTTAAAATTAATTTGCGTTGGCCTCCCGAATGGCGCAGCGGTCTAAGGCACTGCATCACAGTGCTTGAGGTGTCAATACAGACCCAAGTTCAATCCCAGGCTGTGTCACAGCTGACTGGGAGACCCATGAGGCGGCGCACAATTGGCCCAGCGTCGTCCGGGTTAGGAGAGGGTTTGGTAGGCCGAGATTTCCTTGTCCCATCGTACTCCAGCAACTCCTGTGGCGGGCCGGGTGCATACATGGTGTACGGTGTTTCCTCCAACACATTGGTGCGGCCGGCTTCCGGGTTAAGCGGGCATTGTGTCAAGAAGCTGTGCGGCTTGGCTGGGTCGTGTTTCGGAGGACACATGGCTCTCGATCTTTGCCTCTCCCGAGTCCGTAAAGGATTTGCAGCGATGGAACTAGAAACTACCAATTGGATTGAAAAAAATGTATGTCTTGCGGGCTGTGCTAAAGCAGATTATTCAACTGATGTTCCTATCGGTCCTAGACTATGGCGACATCATCTATATAAATGTAGCTGCCACTTCATTAAAGCCATTAGATGCAGTTTATCACTGCGCTTTAATACAGGCGACAATTTTACTATTCATCACAGCATTCTCTACCAGAAAGTTGGTTTGACCTCTTTGATGTCACAGAGGTTGATACATTGCTATGTTTTCATTTATAAACATTATTACTAAACTTTAGACATACAAGTTACCACACCCAGTCTCAGGGATGGCATACTCTGGGAATTCCTTTGGTCTCTACTGAGTTAGGTTAATCAGCCTTTCGTTTTTCTCTAAATGTTCTTAAATGTGATGTTTTGGTGCCTCTAGGTCAATTCAGAAAGCTGATTGAGCACCTTATTACTGATGAATGTGTTTTTTGTATGACCATGTTTTTGATTTAGGGCAGCATATAGAAGTGGTTTTAGAAAGTGGGGGGGACATCATATTATTATTTTATTTAAAAAAAATTGTCAGACAAACACTCCAAACAACCTACTGATCGCTCAGAGGTGTCCGCATGGTCCTAAAGTACACCTTTGCCATGTTTTTGTATCACATTCCAGTGATAAAACTGGGGGGGACAAAATATAATTTCAGAATGTGGGGGGGACATGTCCCCCCATCTCCAGTAAAAGTTGTGCCCCTGTTTTTGATGTGGATTTTCTGTCATTTCTGTCATTTAGGGCTGATCTGTAAAAGTGACATTGGTCTCAGTATGACTCCCTGATAAAATAAAGGTTAAATAAAATTTAAATGAATAAAAAGGAATAAAAGGATAGAGGGAGAAGGGGGAGGGGAGAGAAAGAAAACATCTATCTCACCTCATCTCTCGTTTCATATTTCACCTTGGCTCAAGTGTTATCATCTGAACCAAGTTAACTTCTGTCTTGAGGTGTCTGTAATAGGGAATTAGATAGATATCTTTCCCACAGACACAGACTTGGTATATAATACATGCTTGTGTTTTGTCAGGACTTCTACAGCCACAGTAACTGGGTGGATCTGGGATACACTGAACCCTACGCCAACCTGATCCGCCCCGATCTCCCACTGGAAAACCTGGCAGGTAGGGTGGGCTTGTGTTAAAGCAGCAACGAGGACAGCTAGGCGTGGGAACCAACTGGAGGGAGGGAGGGAGGATGGTAGGGCAGGGCAGGGCAGGGAGGGAGGGAGGGAGGGAGGGCAGGGAGGGCAGGGAAGGAGGGAGGGAGGGAGGGTGGTAGGGCAGGGAAGGAGGGAGGGAGGGAGGGTGGTAGGGCAGGGAAGGAAGGAGGGAGGGAGGACAGGGAGGGAGGGAGGGTGGGTGGTAGGGCAGGGAAGGAAGGAGGGAGGGAGGACAGGGAGGGAGGGAGGGTGGTAGGGCAGGGAAGGAAGGAGGGAGGGAGGACAGGGAGGGAGGGAGGGAGGTAGGGAAGGAAGGAGGGACGGAGGGTGGTAGGGCAGGGAAAGAAGGAGGGAGGGAGGGTGGTAGGGCAGGGAAGGAAGGAGGGAGGGAGGGTGGTAGGGCAGGGAAGGAAGGAGGGAGGGAGGGTGGTAGGGCAGGGAAGGAAGGAGGGAGGGAGGGTGGTAGGGCAGGGAAGGAGGGAGGGAGGGAGGGTGGATGGTAGGACAGGGAAGGAAGGAGGGAGGGAGGGAGGGTGGTAGGGCAGGGAAGGAGGGAGGGAGGGTGGTAGGGCAGGGAAGGAGGGTGGTAGGACAGGGAAGGAAGGAGGGAGGGAGGTCGGGTGGGTGGTAGGACAGGGAAGGAGGGAGGGAGGGAGGGAGGGTGGTAGGGCAGGGAAGGAGGGAGGGAGGGAGGGTGGGTGGTAGGACAGGGAAGGAAGGAGGGAGGGAGGGAGGGTGGTAGGGCAGGGAAGGAAGGGAAGGAAGGAGGGTGGTAGGGCAGGGAAGGAAGGAGGGAGGGAGGGAGGGTGGGTGGTAGGACAGGGAAGGAAGGAGGGAGGGAGGGAGGGTGGTAGGGCAGGGCAGGGAAGGAGGGAGGGAGGGAGGGTGGTAGGGCAGGGAAGGAAGGAGGGAGGGAGGGTAGGGAAGGAAGGAGGGGGGAGGGTGGTAGGGCAGGGAAGGAAGGAGGGAGGGTGGTAGGGCAGGGAGGGAGGGAGGGTGGTAGGGCAGGGAAGGAGGGAGGGAGGGAGGGAGGGTGGTAGGGCAGGGAAGGAGGGAGGGAGGGTGGGTGGTAGGGCAGGTGAGGAAGGAGGGAGGGAGGGAGGGTGGTAGGGCAGGGAAGGAAGGGAAGGAAGGGAAGGAAGTAGGGTGGTAGGGAAGGATGGAAGGAAGGAGGGAGGGTGGTATGGAATGTGAAGAAAAATAACGATAGCAGATAAAAACAGGAGACGAGATAAAGAGATAAATCTGAGGACACGACTCGACCTTCGCCTCTCCCGAGCTCGTTGGGGAGTTGCAGCGATGAGACAAGAACGTAATTGGAACGCAATTGGATATCAGGAATTTGGGGAGAAAAAAGGGGGAGAAATACAACAATTAAATATTTAAAAAATATATATATATATAACAAATGGAAGTCCTTTATACTGCAACACATCTACACTATATATACAAAAGTATGTGGACACCCCTTTAAATTAGTGGATTTGGCTATTTCACCCACACCCGTTGCTGACAGGTGTATGAAATTGAGCACACCGCCATGCAATCTCCAAAGACAAACATTGGCAGTAAAATGGCCTTACTGAAGACTTCACCGTCATAGAAGCACCGTCAAGAAGCACCGTCATAGGATGCCACATTTCCAACAAGTCAGTTTGTGAAATTTCTGCCCCGCTAGAGCTGCCCTGGAAAACTGATGGTGCTGTTATTGTGAAGTGGAAATTTCTAGGATCAACAATGCGAACTGCTAGGCCACACAAGCTCACAGAACGGGACCGCCGAGTGCTGAAGCTCGTAAAAATCGTATGTCCTCGGATGTAACACTCACTACCGAGTTCCAAACTGCCTCTGGAAGCAACGACTGCACAATAACTTTTCGTAGGGAGCTTCATGAAATGGGGTTCCATGGCCGAGCAGCCTCACACAAGCCTAAGATCACCATGTGCAATGCCAAGAGTGTTGTAAAGCTCGCCACCATGGGACTCTGGAGCAGTGAAAATGCTACCTGCCTCAACACATAGTGCCAACTGTAAAGTTTGCTGGAGGAGGAATAATGGTCTGGGGATGTTTTTCATGGTTTGGGCCCCTTAGTTCCAGGGAAGGGAAATCTTAACGCTACAGCATACAATGACATTCTAGACGATTCAGTACTTCTGAGTTTGTGGCAATAGTTTGGGGAAGGTCCTTTCCTGTATCAGCTTGACAATGACCCCATGCACAAAGCGAGGTCCATAGAGAAATGGTTTGTTGAGATCGGTGTAGAAGAACTTGACAGGCCTGCACAGAGCCCTGACCTCAACCCCATCGAACATCTTTGGGATGAATTGGAACGCCGACTGCGAGCCAGGCCTAATCGCCCAACATCAGTGCCCGATCTCACTAATGCTCTTGTGGCTGAATGGAAGTCCCCACAGCAATATTCAAACATCTAGTGGAAAGCCTTCCCGTGCGAGTGGAGGATGTTATAGCAGAAAAGGGGGGACCAACTCCATATTAATGCCCATGATTTTGAAATGAGATTTTTGACAAACAGGTGTCCACATACTTTTGGTCATGTAGTGTATTTGTATGCGTTGTAGAAACTACTGGGGGCTAGCATATTGGCTTGTCTCACTGGTGATGTGTAGAGGTGTGGTGACACATTTGGGGAATTTAGAGATATCTTTCAATTATTTTGAATGACAGTGAACAAAAGTATTTCATATATTGTATAGATCAATAAAAACAAAGACGTTTAATAAAATAGTTATTTTACTATGAAGATAATGTGTGTCCCTCAGTTTTATGTCATTTGTGTTACCCCCTTGAAAATCACAGATGAAAAAGATATACAATGACCTTGAGCATTCGAGCCTAGTCGTTAGAGCAGGTAGCCTAGTGGTTAGAGCATTGGGTCAGTAACCAAAAGGTTGCTGGATTGAATCCCCGAGCTGACAAGGTAAAAATCTGTCATTCTGCCCCTGAGCAAGGCAGTTAACCCACTGTTCCCTGGGCCCCGAAGACGTGGACGTCGATTAAGGCAGCCCTCCGCACCTCTCTGATTCAGAGGGGTTGGGTTAAATGCGGAAGACACATTTCAGTTGACTGCATTCAGTTGTACAACTGACTAGGTATCCCCCTTTCCAAGGGTTATCTGGGGAGGGTTTATGTTAAAGAAAATGATTAGCTAATCACACCCTATCACTATGTCATACATTTGAGGATTCTATGGATCATTTGGTGTGTCTCAATCCAATGTGTCACTTGGTGTTAGTCAATTTAAATGAAGGGAAATAACACTCTGAGCAAAATCATTAATCATAGCAGTAGTAAATCATTTTTAAAGATTTGAGCATTTGTGGCCTCCATTTCAGAAAATCCTAATTTACTTAAAATGTCTCCTTGGTGATACCATCATTGATGTTACTACTCCTACAGGTGGTACAATGTTATTATAATGGTAAAAACTATTTAAAGTTATTAAGCTGCTATATTGGTTCATTTAGAATGGGAAGATGTACCCAAATGCATTCCTATAAAAATAAATCTGCTATTTTCTTCATGTCACCGTAATTCAAGAACGACCCTTGAAAGTTGTGTTTTGGTTTTGTAGATGTTAAAACCCCGACCTGCAGTGACTGTGCCAATGGGGGGATCTGTTCCAACTCCATCCTGCCTAACATTCTTAATGAGAAGAAACTCACCTCTGGGTACATGGGGATCTTGTCCTCAGCTAAGCCTAAAGGTACACACACCAACACACACACACACACACACACACACACACACACACACACACACACACACACACACACACACACACACACATACACACACACTACCCTCCCCACATACCCACACACTCTCTAAATAACACCCATCATCACCTCTCTTCTCCCAGGTAAGTGTAGTCATGGCGGTGCAGCTGACCTGACCAGCTCCAAGGCTCCTCGCGGGGGAATCAGCAAGGACGAGCGTCGCTCTGACAACGTGGCCCTGCACACTGCTGCTGTCACCGTGGCAACGACCGCCACCCTCCAGCTGCTGGATGACATCCGGGGAGCCGCCGGTGACAACAACTACCTACGGTACGGAGAGGGGTAGAGGGGGTGAAGGGGAGGAGAGGGGTAGAGGGGGGGGAAGGGGAGGAGAGGGGTAGAGGGGGGTGAAGGGGAGGAGAGGGGTAGAGGGGGGTGAAGCAGAGGAGACGGGTAGACAGCGGGTAAAGGGGAGGAGTTGGGTAGAGGGGGGGAGAGGGGTAGAGGGGGTTGAAGGGGAGGAGAGGGGTAGAGGGGGGTGAAAGGGAGGAGAGGGAAATACCCATGTTGAAGTTACTCACACTCTCTCTCTCTCTCTCTTCTCTCTCTCGCTCTCTCTCTCTCTCTCTCTCCCACAGCCTCATGGGCATAGCGCGTTCGTCAGTGGTTGTTTTTGTGATCGACACTACGGGGAGCATGAGTGATGACATCCTCGAAGCCAAGAGAGTCGTCTATGAGATCATCGACAGCAAGAAGGGAACGCAGGATGAGCCCTCCCAGTACATCCTGGTCCCATTCAACGACCCAGGTAAAGCTGGCTAAATACTCCACCAAGCATTCTCCTTAGCAAAACATCACTGACAAACTCTGGCATTCACCAACATGCCTGTGTGATGTATGGTGAAGTCAGGAAGTGGCTTTAGTGATCACTGTGTGTTTGTGTGTGTGTGTTTAGAGTTCGGACCCCTGATAAAAACGACAAACCCTGATGTTATGAAAGCAGAGATCGCTAAACTCACGGCTGGTGGAGGCGGAGACCTCCCTGAGATGTGCCTATCAGGGCTCCAGGTACAGTGATTGACATGACTATCTTCCAATCAGGTTTCAGATATAATCCCTTTCTCTATAGTGCACCTGACAATAAATAAAGACACAAAATACACCCTCTCTCTCTCTCTCTCTCATTTAAATTCAAGGTGCTTTATTGGCATGGGAAACATATGTTTACGTTGGATAAACAAAAGTGAAACAAACAATAAAAAGTGAACTGTAAATATTACACACAAGTTCCAAAAGAAAAAAGACAATTCAGACGTCATATTATGTGTTGTAACAATGTGCAAATAGTTAAAGTACAAAAGGGAAAATAAATCTAAATAAATATGAGTTGTATTTACAATGGTGTTTGTTCTTCACTGGTTGCCCTTTTCCTGTGGCATCATGTCACAAATATTGCTGCTGTGATTGAACAATGTGGTATTTCACCCAGTAGATACAGGAGTTGATCAAAATATGATTTTTTTCCAAATTCTTTGTGGGTCTGTGTAATCTGAGGGAAATGTGTGTCTCTAATATGGTCATATATTTGGCAGGAGGTTAGGAAGTGCAGCTCAGTTTCCACCTCATTTTGTGGGCAGTGTTTACATAGCCTGCCTTCTCTTGAGAGACAGGTTTGCCTACGGCAACCTTTTTCAATAGCAAGGCTATGCTCACTGAGTCTGTACATAGTCAAAGCTTTCCTTAATTTTGGGTCAGTCACAGTGTTCTGTTATTCTACCACTGTGCCCTCTCTGTTTAGGGCCAAATGGCATTCTAGTTTTCTGTTCATTCTTTCCAATGTGTCAAGTAATTATCTTTTTGTTTTCTCATGATTTGGTTGGGTCTAATTGTGTTGCTGTCCTGGGGCTCTGTGGGGTCTGTTTGTGTTTGTGAACAGAGACCCTGGACCAGCTTGCTTAGGGGACTCTTCTCCAGGTTCATCTCTCTGTAGGTGATGGCTTTGTTATGGAAGGTTTGGGAATCCTTCCTTTTAGGTGGTTGTTGAAATAAACAGCTCTTTTCTGGATTTTGATAACTCTCTCTCTCTAGTTGGCGCTGACCGGTGCCCCTGCGTCGTCCAGCATCTATGTTTTCACAGATGCCGTTGCTAAGGACATTGAATTAAAGGAAACTATCGTGGCCCTGATCAGGAGCACCAAGTCAACCGTGAGCACTTCCTCAAATACTTCCTGTTTTAGAAGAAAATATTTCCTGCAGTTCAGGGTTGTATTCATTAGGCCACACAGTAGCAAAACTGCCTTTTTTCTGTCTTTCTTCGTTTGGTGCCTAATGAATTACGACCAGGCAAACTCTCTCAAACACACCTCTGTGTCTCTCCAGGTGTCTTTCTTCATGACTGGTGATGGTGCTGGTGCTAGAAGGAGGAGGCGTGGAGTAGAGTCCAGCGAAGCTACATTCGAGACCTACAAGGACCTGGCGCTGGCGTCTGGTGGTCAGGCAATCAGGGTCACCAAGAAAAATCTGCCCCAGGCCACTGACGTCATCATCGACTCCTCCACCTCCGCTCTGGTGAGTCAACACATTTTGTTTTGGATCAGTTTTTTATTTAAAATCATTCAAAACTTGATGAATGAAAAACAAATATGTGCTTAATGAACTTTAAAAATGCCTAGGCATGTCAAAATAACATAACATAATATCATAGCATAAAATAGCATAAAATAGAACACTGTAGCATAACATAGCATAAAATAACATAGCATAACATAAAATAACATAGCATAGCATACTGTAGCATAACATAAAATAACATAGCATGAATCCCAACCTCCGTCCCGCAGGAGGGCTTTTGCTTCTTGGTAGGCAGTCATTGTAAATAAGATTTTGTTCTTAACTGACTTGCCTAGTTAAATAAAGGTTAAATAAAGGTTAAATAAAATACATTAAATAAAAACAGTAGGTAACTATTTCTGTCACTTCCACTTTCTCTCCTTTCTCATTCTGTTCATTTCTCCTCCTCCTCAGGTGACAGTCCTACAGCGAGCGAGGAACCCAGGCAGAGCTGAGACATTCTCCTTCCTGCTGGACGAGTCTCTGAACAACATCACCATCTATATCACTGGAAATACCCTCACCTTCACCCTGAAGAACCCTGAAGGTAAGAACCTCAAACATCACTGGAAAGACCCTCACCTTCACCCTGAAGATCCCTGCACGTAAGAACCTCAAACACATAGACAGATCTAAGGTAAGGTTTTAGGTAAGAGTTCACCTCACAGAGTAGGATGACGTTTCCTCTGGACACTGATCTAAGGTCAGAAGTGGAGAATCTTGGTTGCTGCCCTATAGCCAGACGCGTGCGATGGGGATGTGTGAGCAGTGGTGGAAAAAGTACTCAATTGTCATACTTGAGTAAAAGTAAAGAAACCTTACCAGAAAATGACTCAATTAAAAGTGAAAGTTATCCAGTAAACTTGAGTAAAAGTCTAAAAGTATCTGGTTTTAAATGTACTTAAGGACAGTAGGAGAAAAAGTAATCAATAGTCATACTTGAGTAAAAGTACAAAGTAAAAGTAAATGCTATACATCAAATTCCTGATATTAAGCAAAGCAGACGGACAGACAGGGGCACACTCCAACACTAAGACATCATTTACAAACACCTCCAGATCAGAGGCAGTAGGGATGGCAAAGCGCTATATTGATAGGTGCCATAATTCTGTCCTGCTTGAGCATTCTAAATGTAACGAGTACTTTGAGCTGCAGGGAAAATGTATAGAGTAAAAAGTACATTATTTATTTTAGGAATGTAGTGGAGTAAAAGTAAAAGTAATAAAAAATATAAATAGTAAAGTAAAGCACAGATACCACCAAAAAACTACTTACTTAAGTACTTTACACCCCTGTGTGTGAGACAACCATGCTTGAATGTGTTCCACCAGGTGTGGCCAGGTATGTTTGACTGGCATCCTGCAATAATCCCATTTCACCCTCCTTGCTCCTACAGGTGTGACCCAGAAACAGAATGAGGCCAACGGGAAACTGGGGACTGTCCAGACGGTGGGCAACCTCTACCGGGTCCGCCTGGCCTCCAACAAACAGACGGGATTATGGGAAATCAGCATGAACTCCAACCAGCCCTACACACTGAAGGTCACGGGTGAGTTACCATAGAGATACGCATATTCTGTTTAATTATGTGTGTTATGCTCACGCTCAACACTAGAAGGCAGTCATGATACATACAGTGCCCAGACCTGGGTTCAAAAACTGTTTGAAATCATTTAGAATACTTTAAAATACTATTTAAAACCATGTCAAAACGATTTAACAATTTGAACCCAGGTCTGGAGGAGCCATATAGAGAAGGGAGAGAATACAGCCCTCACTCACTGTGTCTGTCTGCAGCCTGGTCTCATAGACTAGATGTAACATAGTAAAAGTCAATCTTGGAAACTCAAGTTAGTGTGATATGTTACGTTTGGTATGGTTACATAAGACAGAAGGTTTCTTAAGGCGAAAACAAAAAGAGGGTGGATGGTGGGTGTATAATGCAAATTGTCTAACAACCCAAAGGTTACGTGTTCAAATCTCACCATGGACAACTTTAGCATTTTAGCTAATTAGCAACTTTGCAACCACTTAGCATGTTAGCTAAACCTAACCTGAACCTTAACCCTTTTAACTAACTCTTCCCCTAACCCTAACCTTAGCTATTTGACCTAACTCCTAACCTTAACCCTAATCCAGGGGTCTCCAACCTTTTCTAGCACGAGAGCTACTTAAACAAAACATGTAAATGGCACAAGCTACAACATGTTTCTAAATCTTTCAAATAGACACATTCTCCTCATCTCCCCTGTGACTCTTCCCCGGGCCGTTAATGTACGAGGGAAAGTAAAGACCTATGTTTTCTGTCAATGGATTGTTTGTTTCCCAAATTCGTAACATATTTATAATTCGTAACATATTGTACCAATTGCAATTTGTAACATATCATCCGAAATGGATGATGGACATCCACAAATTAATACATAACATATGAAACATAACAGATAACACTAAATGGAGTGTCTCGGATTTACGTACAGAATAATACAAAAATTGTGAGACCAGATCGATGTGTGTTCAAGCGTCCGTGTGTTTGTCTCCAGGTCAGAGTACCATTGCCTTCATTTATGACTTTGTGGAGACCTTCGATGGACCTCATCCAGGATACGCCCTCATCTCTGGCCGTCCGCAAGCAGGTAAACAGAACAACATCATCTTAAAATCATTATCATTACTGTGGCGATGTCATGGAGACATATTCTACTTGAATGCAGCTGCGACTTAAAACACTAGAACCGCCTGGCCTTTCAGCATATAAATACCCGCTAGAGAACGTTGCCGGGCGTCCATTTTAGCATATGCATCATATCAACCAGCAAGGTGTCCAAACATGTGCTCCAATGCTTGATAAATATTGCCTAAACTATTGTAAAGGATTAATTACATTAAGAAATATTTGTGAAAATATGTATTTTGTAATAGTTATTTGTTTAGATAGAGTCCAAGAATATGTTTTGTATTATTCTACAAAGTCCTACAAAAAATGTAGGCCTATAGCCTATTTTCGTTTCCCTTACAATAAAGACATTACAGTGTAATACATTTGATCCACTTTATTTGTAGATTCAATTATTAATAGAGTTATGGTAATTTATAAAGTCCAGTTATAGTTTTTTTTTGGCAATGTAGAAACCAAAAAGCTGATGATTATGAAAATAATAATAATAATATAACCAGCCAGGTGCGCATGTGAAATGATTTTCTGTATTCCTAAACAAAAGCACAAGCGCATGAACAATTGTAAAGGATGAATTGCATAAAGAAATATTCAGGAAAATATATTAATGACAAGATATAAAAACAGTAATTTGTTAATTGTATCAGACACAGTATTGTGCCTTTATACCCGTGCCTTTAGCATGAATCAATATCGTCTTCTCTTTATGCTTCAGGTCCACAGTCCTCACACAGCTTTCAAATAAATCGGTTGCAGTGAACAATGTTTTCACGGGCCTTGTTTCGTGTGCACCTGCCGACTTGACAGTGTGTCTTATTTTTCCCAGTGGGGGCTGGGGTGCTTGGGGAAGAGGGAGAGCAGGACACGCTGCGGCCTTGGCAGCCTGTCTTCTTTTCCCCAGTGGGGGCTGGGGTGCTTGGGGAAGAGGGAGAGCAGGACACGCTGCGGCCTTGGCAGCCTGTCTTCTTTTCCCCAGTGGGGGCTGGGGTGCTTGGGGAAGAGGGAGAGCAGGACACGCTGCGGCCTTGGCAGCCTGTCTTCTTTTCCCCAGTGGGGGCTGGGGTGCTTGGGGAAGAGGGAGAGCAGGACACGCTGCGGCCTTGGCAGCCTGTCTTCTTTTCCCCAGTGGGGGCTGGGGTGCTTGGGGAAGAGGGAGAGCAGGACACGCTGCGGCCTTGGCAGCCTGTCTTCTTTTCCCCAGTGGGGGCTGGGGTGCTTGGGGAAGAGGGAGAGCAGGACACGCTGTGGCCTTGGCAGTCTGTCTTCTTTTCCCCAGTGGGGGCTGGGGTGCTTGGGGAAGAGGGAGAGCAGGACACGCTGCGGCCTTGGCAGTCTGTCTTCTTTTCCCCAGTGGGGGCTGGGGTGCTTGGGGAAGAGGGAGAGCAGGACACGCTGCGGCCTTGGCAGCCTGTCTTCTTTTCCCCAGTGGGGGCTGGGGTGCTTGGGGAAGAGGGAGAGCAGGACACGCTTCGGCCTTGGCAGCCTGCTAGGCGACTGTAGCTTCTTACTTAGCGTTCATGTGGTTCTCAGGAAGCACACATGCCAGATCGCCAGATCCATGATGAAATCTCTCTTGCTGACTGTCTTGTCGAGGCATTGTTTGTACAATACGTGCGCGTTGATAGCAGTCATGTCGAGCACGTTGTAGAACACCTCAACAGGCCAGCGATGAGTACGTCCTTTTACAGAGTAAAGTCTTGCCATCTGGTCGAGTGCATCCACACCAACCTATTGCATTCAATAAAATAGAATAGACAATTTTAGAATTATATAATAATACTAACAATAACAATAATATGAATGTAATATAATATTTGGTGTTTGGCTATCTGTATATGGAAGAGATACATAGCTTTGTACGATTGTAATCTGTCAATGTCTCCGTATTCTTCTTCTGGTCACTGCCAATGGCAACAGTGGGATGCATGGTGCTGAAGATGCAAACACTCTTATTTCTTTACCACCTGTACACCGTGAGTGTTGCTTTACCACTCTCCATCACTGATGCGGAGGACATCTCTCCTGGTATGTTGTGTTTGCACAGAGGGGGGCAGCTCCCGCCTTTGTTTGTTCATTGTTCGGAGCAGCCTAGTCTTCTTTGCGATCAACTTTTCTGCCAGGGAAATTGATGTGAAGAAGTTGTCCGTAGTCACATTTCTACCTTTGCCCATGTAAGGCTACACAAGTCTCAAAACCACAGTCTCAGACAGTCGCTCACCGGGACTCTCTGAAGCGGTTGCGTGGCATGGTCTCTCGGGAAAAAGTCCACGCCATACGTACCTATCAGACCAAAATGACTCCACCTCCGTGCTCTCTCCGCCATATGCTCCGCGGACATACAAGAGTGCAATCAATGCTTTGAGTTCACCCATAGACATGTCCCGCGTACTGTTTCATTTTCATCATTCAACTCACTACACTATTAAATTAAACCTCCTCCTCACCCTCCTTACCATTCAGTTAGGCCTCATTTAAAATCTATTGTGAAGTAAGGTGCACAGTTACTGCCCGTTCCATCCAGTTGTCACTCATTCAGTAGGCTGGAATCAATTGCTTCGCTGGATAGAGTCAAGGATATATATGTTTAGCATTATTCTAAAGGCCTACCGCAACATGTATCATGTCTTCGTTTCCCTTTACAATACATTTGATTAGTAATAGAAAACAGTCCCATAACAGCTTATTTTATACAAATTACAAATTTAAAGAGAACGGTGTCCACACCCAAGGCGCATGGTCAAATTATTTTCTGCTGATAAATAGGCATAACACAAACTCATCATTTAACTATTGTTTTTCTAAATGAAATCAACTTATTCACCCTCATTATTCAGCTAGGCCTAATTTAAGTTCAATTGTGAAGTAGGGTGAACAATTATCACCCATTGGTCATTCATTCAGTTAGGAGAGAGAGACACGTTAGTGCCTGGCTTGGTACCAATGTCATAGGTTGATTTGGCGGATTTAGTTAGGAATAAGAGTGAAAAAACAGGTAGAAAGGCTCTAAATATTTTTCTGTTCTGACAAATTAGCAGTGTAAAATACATTTAGGAAAAGTCAGGGTAGGAGCAGGACAAATTAGCAGTGTAAAATACATTTAGGAAAAGTCAGGGTAGGAGCAGGACATAGCTTTGGGGGGGGGGCAGATTTTTGTGTGTGTGTGTTGAAGCCGTTAGATGCAGTTATACATCGTTTTATCACGGGCGACAAGTTTTGCGTTCACTGCATTCTCTATCGGAAGGTAGGCTGGTCCTTTTTGATGTATTGTAGGTCAAAACATTGCATTCTGTTCATTTATAAAGTCAATTTGCAAAAACTGCATTTACCTATAGACATATCACAGGTACTGTATGATCTGCTCTTGATAACTCTTGACATTCCTTCCTTCAGTCTTCAGAACACTGTACAGATGGATGCGTTGGTGCCCTTCGGGCGACTCAGATTGTTGGTTGAGGAACTCTACTGAGCAAAGTGGTTGTTTTTCATGATTCATGTTTTGTATTTAAAAAGCATTTGTTAGTGTATTTCCTATGCTCCCATGCTGCCTTGATTGTGCAATTGTTGTCATGCAGGGATCCCTTGTAAAAGAGACCTTTACCTTTCATAAACAGAACAAGTCTTACTACCTATAATCTTCCTTAAAACATCATTACTCCCTATAATCAGTCACAAAACATCATTACTACCTATAATCAGTCACAAAACGGCATTACTCCCTATAATCAGTCACAAAACATCATTACTTCCTATAATCAGTCACAAAACATCATTACTCCCTATAATCAGTCACAAAACATCATTACTCCCTATAATCAGTCACAAAACATCATTACTACCTATAATCAGTCACAAAACATCATTACTCCCTATAATCAGTCACAAAACATCATTACTCCCTATAATCAGTCACAAAACATCATTACTACCTATAATCAGTCACAAAACGTCATTACTCCCTATAATCAGTCACAAAACTTCGTTACTTCCTATAATCAGTCACAAAACATCATTACTCCCTATAATCAGTCACAAAACATCATTACTACCTATAATCAGTCACAAAACATCATTACTACCTATAATCAGTCACAAAACGTCATTACTCCCTATAATCAGTCACAAAACGTCATTACTACCTATAATCAGTCACAAAACGTCATTACTACCTATAATCAGTCACAAAACATCATTACTACCTATAATCAGTCACAAAACGTCACTACTACCTATAATCAGTCACAAAACATCATTACTCCCTATAATCAGTCACAAAACGTCATTACTACCTATAATCAGTCACAAAACATCATTACTACCTATAATCAGTCACAAAACGTCACTACTACCTATAATCAGTCACAAAACATCATTACTCCCTATAATCAGTCACAAAACATCATTACTCCCTATAATCAGTCACAAAACGTCATTACTCCCTATAATCAGTCACAAAACGTCATTACTCCCTATAATCAGTCACAAAACGTCATTACTCCCTATAATCAGTCACAAAACGTCATTACTACCTATAATCAGTCACAAAACGTCATCACTACCTATAATCAGTCACAAAACGTCATTACTACCTATAATCAGTCACAAAACGTCATCACTACCTATAATCAGTCACAAAACATCATTACTACCTATAATCAGTCACAAAACATCATTACTACCTATAATCAGTCACAAAACGGCATTACTCCCTATAATCAGTCACAAAACATCATTACTTCCTATAATCAGTCACAAAACATCATTACTCCCTATAATCAGTCACAAAACATCATTACTCCCTATAATCAGTCACAAAACATCATTACTACCTATAATCAGTCACAAAACATCATTACTCCCTATAATCAGTCACAAAACATCATTACTCCCTATAATCAGTCACAAAACATCATTACTACCTATAATCAGTCACAAAACGTCATTACTCCCTATAATCAGTCACAAAACATCATTACTTCCTATAATCAGTCACAAAACATCATTACTCCCTATAATCAGTCACAAAACATCATTACTACCTATAATCAGTCACAAAACATCATTACTACCTATAATCAGTCACAAAACGTCATTACTCCCTATAATCAGTCACAAAACGTCATTACTACCTATAATCAGTCACAAAACGTCATTACTACCTATAATCAGTCACAAAACATCATTACTACCTATAATCAGTCACAAAACGTCATTACTACCTATAATCAGTCACAAAACGTCATTACTCCCTATAATCAGTCACAAAACGTCATTACTACCTATAATCAGTCACAAAACATCATTACTACCTATAATCAGTCACAAAACGTCACTACTACCTATAATCAGTCACAAAACATCATTACTCCCTATAATCAGTCACAAAACATCATTACTCCCTATAATCAGTCACAAAACGTCATTACTACCTATAATCAGTCACAAAACGTCATTACTCCCTATAATCAGTCACAAAACGTCATTACTCCCTATAATCAGTCACAAAACGTCATTACTCCCTATAATCAGTCACAAAACGTCATTACTACCTATAATCAGTCACAAAACGTCATCACTACCTATAATCAGTCACAAAACGTCATCACTACCTATAATCAGTCACAAAACGTCATTACTACCTATAATCAGTCACAAAACGTCATCACTACCTATAATCAGTCACAAAACATCATTACTACCTATAATCAGTCACAAAACATCATTACTACCTATAATCAGTCACAAAACATCATCACTACCTATAATCAGTCACAAAACGTCATTACTACCTATAATCAGTCACAAAACATCATTACTACCTATAATCAGTCACAAAACGTCATTACTCCCTATAATCAGTCACAAAACGTCATTACTCCCTATAATCAGTCACAAAACGTCATTACTCCCTATAATCAGTCACAAAACGTCATTACTACCTATAATCAGTCACAAAACGTCATCACTACCTATAATCAGTCACAAAACGTCATTACTACCTATAATCAGTCACAAAACGTCATCACTACCTATAATCAGTCAAAAAACATCATTACTACCTATAATCAGTCACAAAACATCATTACTACCTATAATCAGTCACAAAACATCATCACTACCTATAATCAGTCACAAAACGTCATTACTACCTATAATCAGTCACAAAACATCATTACTACCTATAATCAGTCACAAAACATCATTACTACCTATAATCAGTCACAAAACATCATTACTACCTATAATCAGTCACAAAACGTCATTACTCCCTATAATCAGTCACAAAACATCATTACTACCTATAATCAGTCACAAAACATCATTACTACCTATAATCAGTCACAAAACATCATTACTACCTATAATCAGTCACAAAACATCATTACTACCTATAATCAGTCACAAAACATCATTACTACCTATAATCAGTCACAAAACATCATTACTACCTATAATCAGTCACAAAACATCATTACTACCTATAATCAGTCACAAAACATCATCACTACCTATAATCAGTCACAAAACGTCATTACTACCTATAATCAGTCACAAAACATCATTACTACCTATAATCAGTCACAAAACATCATTACTACCTATAATCAGTCACAAAACATCATTACTACCTATAATCAGTCACAAAACGTCATTACTCCCTATAATCAGTCACAAAACGTCATTACTCCCTATAATCAGTCACAAAACATCATTACTACCTATAATCAGTCACAAAACATCATTACTACCTATAATCAGTCACAAAACATCATTACTACCTATAATCAGTCACAAAACATCATTACTACCTATAATCAGTCACAAAACATCATCACTACCTATAATCAGTCACAAAACGTCATTACTACCTATAATCAGTCACAAAACATCATTACTACCTATAATCAGTCACAAAACATCATTACTACCTATAATCAGTCACAAAACATCATTACTACCTATAATCAGTCACAAAACGTCATTACTCCCTATAATCAGTCACAAAACGTCATTACTCCCTATAATCAGTCACAAAACATCATTGGTACTTCTTTTCTCAATAGGGGGTGCTGTTGGCACTTTGTAATAATTTCGTTCCCAAATTAAACTGCCTCGTACTCAATTCTTGCTCGTACAATATGCATATTGTTATTACTATTGGATAGAAAACACTCTAGTTTCTAAAACCGTTTGAATTATATCTGTGAGTAAAACAGAACTGGAGTTATAGCAATTTTCCTATGAGGATGTGAGAATGCTGAAATCTGCCGGCTGTTCTGAGATCCGTTTATAAATCTGCCTGTCTTCTATTGGTTGAGATGCACTGCATACGCCTTCCCCTGGATGTCAGCGAATAGTGAGAATTGAAATGGTGTTGCTAGGCAGATCTGAGAGCTTATAAATGGGCTGGGAACGTGAGGTCCGTCCTTTGTTCACTTCGCCAGGACGCAGAAAGGACCTCTGGGTGTCGTTATAGAAAGCTCCCTTTATAGCCCTTAGATATATCCGGCTCTGTTTTTATTCGATATAGGTGTTAAAGACATCATAATGTTGTTATTTTAAACCGAGTTATATCAGTTTATATCATTATATTGCGATTTTCTGATATTTATTTATGCTGCGTTTTAGTGAGTTGGGCACGTCTTTGCCACATGGCTAATGTTTACTGCTAATTCCAACGTTGAAGGCGACAATCTACAACCGAGCAACGATTCTTTTGGACAAAGGACACCTTACCCAAGATTCTGATGGGAGCTCATCAAATAGTAAGAACTATATATGATGTTAATTCGTTGTTCTGTTGAAAAATGTAAAACTCATATTCCGCCATTAATCTCAGTGCGGTCTCGCTTTAACGCACGCTGTATGTCGTAGTAACGTTAATTTTAAAAATCTAACACAGCGATTGCATTAAGAACTAATGTATCTTTCATTTGCTGTCCAACCTGTATTTTTTAGTCAAGTTTAGGATTAGTTACTGATTAGACTAGGTGCCTCCCAAGATTTCTCCCGACATATAGCTGGCAGTTTGGCTACTTTTCTCATTGTATAACCACGATTTGTGCCGCTAAATATGCACATTTTCGAACAAACTCTATATGTATTGTGTAATATGATGTTATAGGACTGTCATTTGAAGAAGTTTGAGAAGGTTAGTGAAAAAATGAATATCTTTTGCTGGTTTTGTCGCTATCGCTATTGTTGGCCTGAATCAATGCTGTTGTGTGGTTGGCTATTGTAGTAAGCTAATATAATGCTATATTGTGTTTTCGCTGTAAAACACTTAAAAAATCTGAAATATTGGCTGGATTCACAAGATCTTTGTCTTTCATTTGCTGTACGCTGTGTATTTTTCAGAAATGTTTTATGATGAGTATTTAGGTAATACACAATGGTCTCTGTAGTTATTCTAGTTGCTTTGGTGAGAGTTGTGATGGTGGCTGCAATGGTAAACTATGATTTATACCTGAAATATGCACATTTTTCTAACAAAACATATGCTATACAATAAATATGTTATCAGACTGTCATCTGATGAAGTTGTTTCTTGGTTAGTGGCTATTTATATCTTTATTTGGTCGAAATTGTGATAGCTACCTATGCAGGAAAAAAATGGTGGGAAAAAAAAGTTGTGTCTTTTGCTATCGTGGTTAGCTAATAGATTTACATATTGTGTCTTCCCTGTAAAACATTTGAAAAATCTGAAATGATGGCTGGATTCACAAGATGTGTATCTTTCATCTGGTGTCTTGGACTTGTGATTTAATGATATTTAGATGCTAGTATTTACTTGTGACGCTATGCTAGGCTATGCTAGTCAGCTTTTTTACTGATGGGGGTGCTCCCGGTTCCGGGATGGTGACTCGTGAGAAGTTTTAATCAGTCATAAAATGTCATTAATGATAATTTGTCATAATGTATCTGAACCTAGAACAGTTACAAAGCCACACCCTTCAAGAGCATGTTTCCTCCTCTCTCTCTTCCTCTTTTATCTCCCTATCCTTATACTCTTCCTCCTCTCGCTTTCCCTCCGTTCCTCCTCTCCTCCCAGGTATGCCTGCCATGTTGTTGGTATCGGTGTTGGGCAGGAAGGGCCCAGCCTCTGTCAAGGTGGCTGACATTGCCTTGGTGACAGTGTCAGGGTCAGAGGTCGTAGGTGGGGCCCTGGAAGACATGGGCAACGGGGAGTTCCTAGTTACGGTAACCAAGGTCCCTGCGGGGGAGTTTGTGGTGATGTTGAACGGGACAGACGTGGTCTCCTCCACCGTGTTCCAGAGACAGTCCACCACTCAGATGTCCGTCTCCAAGGTTACCATCAAGGTAAGTGATGCTGACACACTTCCTGTTTACATTGATTTCATTTGTAAATCGTGACGGAGTCTATATTGCATGTTGGGATAGTGTTAGATAAAAACCATGGTCATAGACATTTTCAAAAGTGGACCTCACAACAGCTCCTCAACAATTCCTCTTTCTTGTTCTTCTTGTCTTCTCAGGCCGTGGTGGACAGAAGCATGGAGCCTGGTAAACCCTTCACCCTTCCCTTCACCGTCATGACCGATGCCACTGGAGGCAGCTACAAAATCAGTGCCAGAAATGACCGAGACTTCAAAATGAACGTCCCCGGCAGGTAGGGATCACGGCTGGAATATCAAAGCCTGAGGCTGATTCCAGATCTGTTTGTACACATTGGCCATAGAAGCAATTTAAGCATAAACAGATTAGGGACCAAAACAGATCTGTTCAAAATCAGCTTCTCCTCTATGCTGGCAAAAACCTTAATAAATATTGTCCTCTCTTGGCATAATTTGTATTGACAATTAATGCTATCTTATCAGCATCGCTGTGACCACCGGAGGAAACGCCACCGGTGAACTGACCATCACGGTGCCCGCCAACACACCCTCAGGAACAGATGTCACCTTAACCATCGAGGCAGTGGCCCCCGGGGCGTCCGACTCCAACTATGCCGTCCTGCGCCTCTCTGTTGTCACCAAGGTAACCTCAGATATATGTACAGATATAGTAGACATGCTAGAGAGTAGAGGTATAGATAAAGATACACTAGAGACCTGAGAGGCCTATATGAGCTTTGTCCACCATATGGGCTGTCTCCACTATATGGGCTGTCTCCACTATATGAGCTGTCTCCACTATATGAGCTGTCTCCACTATATGAGCTGTCTCCACTATATGGGCTGTCTCCACTATATGAGCTGTCTCCACTATATGGGCTGTCTCCACAATATGGGCTGTCTCCACTATATGAGCTGTCTCCACTATATGGGCTGTCTCCACTAAATGGGCTGTCTCCACTATGTGGGCTGTCTCCACTATGTGGGCTGTCTCCACTATGTGGGCTGTCTCCACTATATGAGCCGTCTCACCTATATGGGCCGTCTCCACTCTATGGGCTGTCTCCACTTCTCCCTCATCATGATAATCACGGTGTCTGTCTCTCTCTCTCTCTCTCTCTGCAGGTGACAGATTTCACCCCTCCCCAGTGTGAGATGGTCATCGTTTCATCGGTCGACTGCCCAGCTGACCCAGCAGCCTGCAGCTCTGCCTTCTGGCAGCTCTCTGCCAACATGACCGACGGTGTCAATGGCACGGGCATCACCAGCCTCAAACACCGCCAGGGCGCGGGTAACCTCACCCACACGGACCTAAAGCAGACGGTTGTTACAGCAGCGTTCAACGCTTCATGCTGCTCTCTGACAGTGGAGCTGGTGGCGGTGGACAAGGCCATGAATGTCGGCACCTGTCGGTTTTCCATCGTCCGCAGTGCGGGACCGCCCTCCCTCGCTCTGTCCCTCCCACTGTTGGTGTGTCTGCTGGTCTCTGCCTTCTTCACTACGTCCCTCAGAGACTTACTTATCTGATCTTAACCTCATGGACTGACTGACTGCCAACCTGATACTACTTCTTAAACTTAACTTCTCTGGGATAGTTGGGACGCTAGCGTCCCACTTGACAAGCACCCCCAACCCCCCCCCCACTGATTATCATCGCTAGCATAGCGTCACAATTAAATAGTAGCATCTAAATATCATTAAATCACAAGTCCAAGACACCAAATGAAAGATACAGATCTTGTGAATAAAGCCATCATTTCTGATTTTTTAAATGTTTTACAGGGAAGACAAAATATGTAAATCTATTAGCTAACCACGTTAGCAAAAGACACCACTTTTCTAACTCCATCAGTTTCTTACTCCATCAGGTGCTATCACAAATTCGACCAAATAAAGATATTGATAGCCACTAACCAAGAAAAAACCTCATCAGATGACAGTCTGATAACATATTTATTGTATAGCATAGGTTTTGTTAGAAAAATGTGCATATTTCAGGTATAAATCATAGTTTGCCATTGCAGCCACCATCACAAATCTCACCAAAGCGACTAGAATTACTACAGAGAGCAACGTGTATTACCAATTTACTCATCATAAAACATTTCTTAAAAATACACAGCGCATAGCAATGGAAAGACACAGATCTTGTGAATTCAGACAATATTTCAGATGTTCTAAGTGTTTTACAGCGAAAACACAATAAATCGTTATATTAGCATACCACATGTGCAAACGTTACCCGAGCATTGATTCAAGCCAAAGAGAGCGATAACGTTATCATCGCCAAAATATATAAATTTTTTCACTAACCTTCTCAGAATTCTTCCGATGACACTCCTGTAACATCATATTACAACATACATATAGAGTTTGTTCGAAAATGTGCATATTTAGCCACAAAAAAACGTGGTTATACAATGAGAATAGTAGCCAAACTAGGCCGAAAATGTCGGGCGCCATCTTTGACAGTGATCTAGTCTAATGAATAACTAATCATAAACTTTACTAAAAAATACAGGGTGAACAGTTATCGAAAGACAAATTAGTTCTTAATGCAATCGCTGAATTACATTTCTAAAATTATCCTTACTGTGCAATACAGGGTTCGCCAAGCGAAGCTACACAAAAAAAAATGGCGATATATGCGTTTGACATTTTTCAACAGAATAACGATTTATCATCATAAATAGTTCTTACTATGAGCTGATCTTCCATCAGAATCTTGGGCAATGTATCCTTTCTCCGGTCTAATCGTCTTTTGGTCGAAAGATGTCCTCTTGTCCTGTCGAAATGGCCACTAACGTTCGGCATGTACTGGAAACGTGACCAGCTCTTCAAAGTGCGTCACAAAGAAATGCCTCAAAATCGCACTAAACGGATATAAATTGCTATAAAACCGTTTAAATTAACTACCTTATGATGTTTTTAAGACCTATAACGAGTAAAAACATGACCGGCGATATATAAGTGGCTAAACCAAAGCTTGGAAGGAGGCCAGTCCGACGACCACTCTGCGTCGAGCGCACTGTTGAAAAGGACGGTCTTTCCGCTCCAGGGTCTATTTATAGAGCCCAGATTGCGCAATCCACTCCATTCAAAATCTCCCCGCTTACTGACATCTAGAGGAAGGCGTAGGCAGTGTTTGTAGCATCATAGCATTCACAGGGACTTATGAACTGACCTGGGAGCAGGGGCCAAGATTTCTGAAATCTCACTCCCTGGCAGGAAAAGTGCTGTAGAATGAGTTCTGTTTCACTCAGAGACATAATTCCAACGGTTATAGAAACTAGAGAGTGTTTTCTATCCAATAATAATAATAATATGCATATTGTACGAGCAAGAATTGAGTACTAGGCAGTTTAATTTGGAGACCAATATTTCCAAGATCGAAATAGCACCCCCCATAGGCTCAAGAAGTTAAAGGAGAAGATACATTTCTCAACCATATTTCTATTTTTGATGTAAATGGGATGTTATTCAGGTTCAGAATACCTGTTCTGTGATTTCACATGTTTTTGAGAACTTATCCCAAACAGATAAACCAAAACCACTTCCTCATCCTCGTTGTGTCGTATGGGGCTCTGAAAAAACCTGAACAAAGGCTCCATAAACACCCAAATACGTCCTTTTAGAAACGGCAACGCTCTCAGTATAGTGATGCAGGTCTTTAGATGTTGTACACATGAAATTGTGCCTTTCAGAATTTTATCCGCAATATTATATTCCCTTTTGCGCCACTCGAGACGTTTCCCCTACCCTATATTGAGTGCTTTGCTTTAGCTTTCTAAAGATCAACAACGTTTTATCCATTCAACAGGAGTGGATTTTGTCTTTTTTCAAACTTTCTTTGTTTCATCAAACGATGATGAAAATATATATTTTTAAATATAAATGATGATTGCCGAACAATGTGGAAGGAACGCGGGGCACGTGATGTTATCACTTAACTATAAAGCTCCCCTCTACATTTCATTCTAAATGCCTACTGCTTGCTAAAGCTATTTCTCAACTTTAAACACAACGTTTCTTTGCAGGATCCTTGTCCTGACTTTCCAGAATCCCTGAAATGCTTCGCCTTGCTTTTCTGATTGGCTAGATACAAGTTTCAACATCCAATTATTTCAGATCTACTAGAGTGCAAGTTTCACTATGGCACCGTGGCGATACGTTGGCACATGATGATAATTATTCGAATATGACAAATATCAGTCAATTCTTGCATTCTATTCATGCTGGCTTTTGCCTGAGACATGAAACAGATAGGTTGGAGGGCATACAGGCTATCACCAATGTATTAATTGCCAATTTGCCTAAATGGGTCATTGAAACACTTCAACCACAACATTTTTATTCAACCCTATAGGTGTGATGTCATTACGTCCATCTGTTTTTATCGACACGTTCAGTGGAAACGCGTCGTAGCAGGCAACTTTCTAAATGTCTACAAAACATCACTGGACAAGTTCATGGAAACATAGCTAGGGATGGCGCAATTGGGCATCAGGTTGCTGTATGATATGATAAAGAAAGCTAATATGTTTATTAACACCTATCCAGGTGTTGTTAGATCTGGCAGGCATCTGCAAAGTTTTCATCTGGGAATGTTCCCAATGCCACCATGAAAATGAATGTTTCTGGTGTAAAAAAGTGCCAGCAGCTTCTCTCTGGGCAATTTCTCATCATGTCACTTGCACTGTAATATTGATGTTTTAATTTTTGTGTCCGGTTTACCTCTCTGGCATGAATAAAAAGCTCTGCTTTCCTGCTGCATTTGTGACTCGTGATATTTGTTTTGTTATGATACGGAGGTAGTTTAGTAGCCTGTGAAACTCGCCTGGGCCCGGTTTCCCAAAATAATCTTAAGACTGAGTTCATCTTCAGAACTTTTGTAGGAACATTGATAAATCCGAGCTGTTTCCCAAAACCGTTGTTATTAACTTTGCACTTGAAAACACTCGTAGTCTAAGGCCTGCCTCGGACCACACATAGAACAGCTAAGTGCTTCATTAAATGTTTTGTTGCTCTCCCGGGTCACTTTATACACCGAAGATGTCTGTAAAACATAGAATCACATGTTTTATCAATTTCTCTGTGAGTGCCGATAACTTCAGAACAAAGTTGACTACAAATACAAAGATGACTGCATTCAAATATAAACACATTAGGTTATAGGCCTATTTCAATCATATATTCACGTTCAATCTATTTTGATACTTGTAGCCTACGCTACTGTCTGTCGTTTGTCTCATATTTCATGATGTGTAGCCTAACTTGCGCAATGATGTACCAAATCTGTGACATCACATCACCACTCTGGAACAACATGACATCACCACTCTGGGACAACATGACATCACCACTCTGGCCAATTCCCCACCTGGCTCCACTGAAGGTTCACCACTACTTGATAAGGGCCACGTCATGGAGTCCAAATTACCAATGTTTTTAACCAATAGACATTCACTAAATGTAGCATTCTAGCTTCATAAAACATGTTCTACTTCCTGATTGACTACTGTAAATCCACCCACTCTGCAGCATCACATCATCACCCTGACCACTTATCCTAGCCTGTCGGCCCTAGTAAACGACAGATGACGGAATACAGCCCTGTACATAGTGTAGTGTGGTCCTCTGTAGCTTGGTTTGTAGAGCATAGTGTTTGCAACGCCAGGACTGTGGGTTCGATTCCCGGGACCCATATGTGAAATGATTGCACACGTGACTATAAGTTGCTTTGGATAAAAGCATCTGCTAAATGGCATGTATGATTATATCACATAATAGTTATTTAATAAAAGCATGGTTCTCATTACAATAGGGTTGTATTCTGTTATCAACCAGTTTATGAGGGCAGCCGGTGGGGTCTGTGATTCAAAATATATATATGTCATTCACTTATAAGTCCAAAAATGTATGTATCAATCGCAGACTGTAGCTTCAAACTTGATTTTTAATCCCCTCTTCAATGTTCCCATCTTTTACATTATGGTGACAGTGATGAAGTCCATACATCCACTGTTATTGTAATAAGGATGGAAAATAAGCAGAACTCATGTATGGTTAATATAATGAACAGATTATATGAGGATCAAGGAGATGGAACATTAAAACACATGAAGATACATGCATTAAGAGTTTAAGTGGATGCATTATCGGTTTAATGCATTATCATTTTTGTTATTCATATTTTATACATATTTCATTTAGAAATAATAAAACATTCAAATGCAAAACACAAACACAGATTGGACTCTACCTACGTGTGTATTTATCCTGCTGCTTTTACCAAACAAATATCAATTATCATGATAAAGAAACACGCCCTCTCTGACTCTAGTGGTGATTATCATGATCTTCACAGTATCAACTGAACAGACTGTTATCAATTATCAGCTGCTATCCCCGACTCTGTGACCTGTCCAACACAATCCCTTATTAACTCTTTAGAGTCATATAACGTTACCATGACAACATAACCGATACACACCTCACCAAGGGGGCCTGGGCAGAACCCTCTGATACTGTCACTGTCCCCTCCCCTCTGTATCCTGCCCCCTCCACTCCCAGGGGTACAGCAGGTACTGTGTGTGTGTGTGTGTGTGTGTGTGTGTGTGTGTGTGTGTGTGTGTGTGTGTGTGTGTGTGTGTGTGTGTGTGTGTGTGTGTGTGTGTGTGTGTGTGTGTGTGTGTGTGTGTGTGTGTGTGTGTGTGTGTGTGTGTGTGTCTGCAGACTGGGGTCAGAGTCAAAGAGGTGAATATGGGTTGGTAATCTGTGATCAGGGCACTGACAGGACAGGGTTTCCTAGGGACGTCATAAGGGGCTTCGCCCTTTAACTGCTGTTATAAAACTGGGCTGAGCTGCCCAGCTAAGCAGAAAGCATGAGACTGGGAACTTGTAAATACACTATAGCTCATATTAAAACACACACACATATTAAAACACAAGCATATTCACACATGTAACCTGTGAACATAGGATATCGCCATGGAAACTGTTACGTTAGCTGATGGGTCAATGAGTCTGATGTCAGGTGCTTCTTGCACTGGTTATCAAAACAACTCTTCAGAACATTCCAGACAACCCACTGGGCACAGACGTCAATTCACCGTCTGTTCCACGTTGGTTAAATGTAATTGAATTGAAATGACGTAGAAACAACGTTGATTCAGCCAGTGAGTTATCTGTGACGAACGGTAATAAACGCTGATTACCTTAGCGACGCCAAATAGCAATCCCAGAAATGTACCTGTCCACATGCCTTGTGAAATAATATTATCATACCATAAAGAATCCACCCTAACGTTAGTGCCATCCTCTCCCTAGTCATCAGTCTCCACTGCCTGTCCTGAACCATGAACAATCATGTTACCATCCAGAATAATTTTGGTCACCCTCATGGATGATAGGAAAAAATGAAAAAATATCTTTAATAATTTTCCTTTCGAAGTAATTACCTTCTCTAAAATCAATAGTCATCTCTTCAGAGCGCCTGTGAAACTAGTACCATAAAACCATTCAGAATTCTTTCAAACCTCTTACTGATTTACATTAAAGAAAGATGTTTAATGATTCTGCTTGGATAATCCCTCCCACAAAAACTGAATACAGTATTTTGTGTGTGTATTTGTGTTTATTATGGATCCCCATTGGCTGTTGTCAAGGCACAATCTACTCTTCCTGGGGTCCAATCACAATTAAATGCAATAATATAATACATAATATAACACATTATTACACACTACTCTACCACAACATATCTACAATACAACACATTATTACACACTACTCTACCACAACATATCTACAATACAAAACCAATGATACAGCAAAATAACAATATTAAAATGTGTGTGTGTGTGTGGAGAGTGTGTGTGTTAGCATGTGTTTGCGAATGCTGTGTGTGTATGTGTCTCTTCACAGTCCACGTTGTTCCATAAGATGTAGTTGTATCTGTTTTTTTTTATCTGATTCTACTGCTTGTCTGAGTTCCATGATGTGGAATATAGTTCCATGTAGTCATGGCTCTATGTAGTACTGTGTGTTTCCCATAGTCTGTTCTGGACTTGGAGAACTCTGGTGGCATGTCTTGCGGGGTATGTATGGGTGTTTGAGCTGAGCGCTAGTCGCTTAAATAGTCAGCTCGTGATTTCAACCTGTCAATACCTCTCACAAAGACAAGCGGTGATGCAGTTCATCTCTACTCCACCCTGAGCCAGGAGAGATTAACATGCATAGTATCAATGCTGGCTCTCCGTGTACATCTAAGTGTACATCTAAGTGTCGGTCATGCTGCTCTGTTTGGGTCAATTGTAATGTGTCTATGTCCCCCTTTGTGGCACTTGACAGTATGACTGGGCAGGGGTCAAGGGACGACAAAACTAGAGCCTGTAGGACTTGACTTGTTGATAGCGATGTCAAGAAAGCAGAGCAGCACTTCACTGTAGACAGACCTCTCCCAATCTTAGCTACCGTTACATCAATATCTTTTGACCATGACAGTTTACAATCCAGGGTTACCCCAAGCAGTTTAGCCTCCTTAATTTGCTCAGTTTCCACATTATTCATTACAAGATTTAGAGGAGTTTAGGGATTAGTGAATGATTTGTCCCAAATACAATGATTTTAGTTTGTGAAATATTTTGAACTATCTTATTTCTTGCCACCCATTCTGAAACTGTATGAGGCTCTTTGTTAAGTGTTGCAGTCATTTCAGTCTCTGTAGTAGCAGACATGAATAGTGTTGAGTCATCCGCATACATAGACACACTGGCTTTACTCAGGCCAGTATTGTCAGTAAAGATTGAAAATCATGACCTATGTGTGTGTTGAGAGAATGCCAAGAGTGTCCAAGGGTGGCTACTTTGAAGAATCTCAAATATAAAATATATTTTGAATTGTTTATCCCTTTTTTGGTTATGTTGTATGTGTTATTTCATAGTTTTAATGTCTTCACTATTATTCTACAATGTAGAAAATTTAAAAAAGAAAGAAAAACCCTGGAATGAGTAGGTGTGTCCAGACATTTGACTTGTAGCGTAGGTAATGATTTACACGTTGTTACCAGGTTAGGTTCAGGGTAGCCCTGCCCCTTATGGTCCACATTGATTGATTGACATCTGATAAGAAGATTGGATATGTTGTGGCCATGGAAAACCCTAGAAGTTAATGATTAGTGTGTACTGTAACAGACAGACCTCACCCTCCTCTCTCCATCCCTGCCTGACGGTACAGTCCAGTATATATACAGGTGTACTGTATGTTCCTCTACAGTTTGGGTTACTACTGCAACAGAGACAGGGAAAGAGGAAGAGATCCAACTACGCTCAAATAACCCGAGAAGGTATGGAAGCTTTGAGAAGGTTTCTTTACATAACTGGTGTTATTATATCACAAAACAATTCAGAGGTCTTTATTTTCATTTTGTTTACCATTATTTCTGTCATTTAAATGGTAAATGGTTTTAGTTCTTAGATTATAATATATTACGTTTTTTAATTGTTTGTTTTAACCATATTCTCGGTTATTGGTGCTTTGTCAAAATATATTTTCTCAGCATTTATCAGCTCAGTGGAAAGATTGTCTGTATTCAATTAATTTATTCAATCAATTAATGGTAATATATGTACAATCCTCTCAATCTGTATACACCCTTGGAATATATATATATATATATATATATATATATATATATATATATATATATATATATATTTAAACCAAGAATGTATACAGATTGAGAGGATTGTACATAATTTATATGACCATGATATATAGTATATATAGGATTGTACATATGACATACATTTAATCTAGGACAGAAAGCAGCAGTACGGACCAGTATTGTTCCATTTCCCACCAGCCTTTCAGTGCAATGTTCTCCTTTTAACACTTGAGGAACTGAAGGCATTCAGCTAAAGGATATGGAGTTAAAACGGCCATGGTTGAGTTGAGCCATTGCCAAACACTTCAACAGGACGCCCTTTGTATCTCTGAGGAGAACCTTGTGCAACAGGGAATAAAGTATGGTGGGGGGATAACAAGCTAGGAATATACACCTCTCTATGTTCATAGGTAATAGGGAATGCAGTATGGTGGGAGGATAACAGGCTAGGAATATACACCTCTCTATGTTCCTAGGTAATAGGGAATGCAGTATGGTGGGAGGATAACAGGCTAGGAATATACACCTCTCTATGTTCCTAGGTAATAGGGAATGCAGTATGGTGGGGGGATAACAGGCTAGGAATATACACCTCTCTATGTTCCTAGGTAATAGGGAATGCAGTATGGTGGGAGGATAACAGGCTAGGAATATACACCTCTCTATGTTCCTAGGTAATAGGGAATGCAGTATGGTGGGGGGAGAACAGGCTAGGAATATACACCTCTCTATGTTCCTAGGTAACAGGGAACAGGGAATGCAGTATGGTGGGAGGATAACAGGCTAGGAATATACACCTCTCTATGTTCCTAGGTAATAGGGAATGCAGTATGGTGGGAGGATAACAGGCTAGGAATATACACCTCTCTATGTTCCTAGGTAATAGGGAATGCAGTATGGTGGGAGGATAACAGGCTAGGAATATACACCTCTCTATGTTCCTAGGTAATAGGGAATGCAGTATGGTGGGAGGATAACAGGCTAGGAATATACACCTCTCTATGTTCCTAGGTAATAGGGAATGCCGTATGGTGGGGGGAGAACAGGCTAGGAATATACACCTCTCTATGTTCCTAGGTAACAGGGAACAGGGAATGCAGTATGGTGGGAGGATAACAGGCTAGGAATATACACCTCTCTATGTTCCTAGGTAATAGGGAATGCAGTATGGTGGGAGGATAACAGGCTAGGAATATACACCTCTCTATGTTCCTAGGTAATAGGGAATGCAGTATGGTGGGAGGATAACAGGCTAGGAATATACACCTCTCTATGTTCCTAGGTAATAGGGAATGCAGTATGGTGGGGGGATAACAGGCTAGGAATATACACCTCTCTATGTTCCTAGGTAATAGGGAATGCAGTATGGTGGGAGGATAACAGGCTAGGAATATACACCTCTCTATGTTCCTAGGTAACAGGGAATGCAGTATGGTGGGGGGATAACAGGCTAGGAATATACACCTCTCTATGTTCCTAGGTAATAAGGAATGCAGTGTGTGCCAGGACAGGGGCCAAGTACTAGTCTCTAATCAGTTTTGACAACGTCTAATTACATTTTACTGATGTATCATAAAGATGCTTCTGCATACTAACTACACCCTCATTATAGGACATGTTGGGTTGTGGCCAAGAGGTTTAACCACAGAGGCTGGGTCAGGGATTTCCTCTCTCTCTCACACACGCTCTTTCTCTCTCTCTCTCTCTTGCTCTCTCTCTCTCTCACTCACTCACCCCTCCATCCACCAGCCACCTCCCACTCCCCAAAGACTGATGATGTCACCGGTGCTGGGTGTGTCCTTCCTGGCCCTGGTCCTATCAGGAGGAGCCTGGGCTTTTGCTCCTATTGGGGGCGGAGCCTCCACCCACGTCAGCATCACGGGAACGGCCGTGCTACAGAAGGTCACGGACGTGTGCCGAGCCATCGCCGAGACAGAGGGAAGAGACTTCACTCCCACGGTAAGTGTGTGTGTGTGTGTGTGTGTGTGTGTGTGTGTGTGTGTGTGTGTGTGTGTGTGTGTGTGTGTGTGTGTGTGTGTGTGTGTGTGTGTGTGTGTGTGTGTGTGTGTGTGTGTGTGTGTGTGTGTGTGTGTGTGTGTGTGTGTGTGTGTGTGTGTGTGTGTGTGTGTGTGTGTGTGTGTGTGTGTGTGTGTGTGTGTGTGTGTGTGTGTGTGTGTGTGTGTGAGAGAGAGAGAGAGAGAGCGAGATAAAGAAAATAGAGTAGTGTGTCAGAATGTCTAACCTTTAACATCTGACCTTTCCCTTTAGGGTAACTCTGCAGAGGAGCTGGTCCAGGCCTGCCTGGGACCCAAAGCAACAGGTGAAGTGTCAGCAGCTAAGTTCAAATCTGCCCTGAACGAGATCTACATACAGAACGGACAGGTGGACAGAGACTTTGTCAACAGGTTGGTGCTCCATTGATAGAGGATGAGGTTCACTTATTATGTCAACAGGTTGGTGCTCCATTGATAGAGGATGAGGTTCACTTATTATGTCAACAGGTTGGTGCCCCATTGATAGAGGATGAGGTTCACTTATTATGTCAACAGGTTGGTGCTCCATTGATAGAGGATGAGGTTCCCTTATTATGTCAACAGGTTGGTGCTCCATTGATAGAGGATGAGGTTCCCTTATTATGTCAACAGGTTGGTGCTCCATTGATAGAGGATGAGGTTCACTTATTATGTCAACAGGTTGGTGCTCCATTGATAGAGGATGAGGTTCCCTTATTATGTCAACAGGTTGGTGCTCCATTGATAGAGGCTGAGGTTCCCTTATTATGTCAACAGGTTGGTGCTCCATTGATAGAGGATGAGGTTCCCTTATTATGTCAACAGGTTGGTGCTCCATTGATAGAGAATGAGGTTCCCTTATTATGTCAACAGGTTGGTGCTCCATTGATAGAGAATGAGGTTCACTTATTATGTCAACAGGTTGGTGCTCCATTGATAGAGGATGAGGTTCCCTTATTATGTCAACAGGTTGGTGCTCCATTGATAGAGGATGAGGTTCACTTATTATGTAAAATGCTTGGAGTGCTTGGAGGAAAGCAACATACAGGAAAGCAACATACGATTTTTATTCAATTTAATATTTAACTAGTTTTAAAAACAACTTAGTTTTCTTATCCAGCACATGTCATATGCTGCTCTCAAACCCTTTATTCCTAAGAACCTTATTGGAAAGGTTTAGGATGTGCATCACTCATACACCCTTCTTCTAGTGGATCTAATGTATGAACTAAATAAACAATTAATCATTGTCATTATTGTGCCAGTCCAAGTGAACATTTGGTATATCCCTCCTACAGTCTTTTCTATATAAAACCAATTGATCAAAATCTTTATTCTAACAGCCCAGCCCATCACTTCAACTCTGAGGCGTTTGCTGAGGGCCGGCGCCTTATAACTGATGGGGTGGCCAGCATCAAGGCCAACGTACAAAGTGAGAACTTCCAGGCTGCCAGAGAGACACTGGGGAGAGTACTACACACACTACAGGTAAGAGGAGAGAGAAGGGGAGGGGGGGGGGGTGAAAGAGGGGATATGTAAACAGTACAGGTAGCTAGAGAGACACTGGGGGGAGTACTGTACACACTACATGTAGCTAGAGAGACACTGGGGAGAGGACTGTACACAGTACAGGTAGCTAGAGAGACACTGGGGAGAGGACTGTACACAGTACAGGTAGCTAGAGAGACACTGGGGAGAGTACTGTACACTATACAGGTAGCTAGAGAGACACTGGGGAGAGGACTGTACACAGTACAGGTAGCTAGAGAGACACTGGGGAGAGTACTGTACACAGTACAGGTAGCTAGAGAGACACTGGGGAGAGGACTGTAAACAGTACAGGTAGCTAGAGAGACACTGGGGAGAGGACTGTAAACAGTACGGGTAGCTAGAGAGACACTGGGGAGAGGACTGTACACAGTACTGGTAGCTAGAGAGACACTGGGAAGAGGACTGTACACAGTACTGGTAGCTAGAGAGACACTGGGTAGAGGACTGTACACACTACAGGTAGCTAGAGAGACACTGGGTAGAGGACTATACACAGTACAGGTAGCTAGAGAGACACTGGGTAGAGGACTGTACACACTACAGGTAGCTAGAGAGACACTGGGTAGAGGACTGTACACAGTACAGGTAGCTAGAGAGACACTGGGTAGAGGACTGTACACACTACAGGTAGCTAGAGAGACACTGGGTAGAGGACTGTACACAGTACAGGTAGCTAGAGAGACACTGGGTAGAGGACTATACACAGTACAGGTAGTTAGAGAGACAATGGGGAGAGTACTGTACACAGTACAGGTAGCTAGAGAGACACTGGGTAGAGGACTGTACACAGTACAGGTAGCTAGAGAGACACTGGGTAGAGGACTGTACACAGTACAGGTAGCTAGAGAGACACTGGGGAGAGTACTGTACACAGTACAGGTAGCTAGAGAGACACTGGGTAGAGGACTGTACACAGTACAGGTAGCTAGAGAGACACTGGGTAGAGGACTGTACACAGTACAGGTAGCTAGAGAGACACTGGGGAGAGGACTGTACACAGTACACGTAGCTAGAGAGACACTGGGGAGAGTACTGTACACAGTACAGGTAGCTAGAGAGACACTGGGGAGAGGACTGTAAACAGTACAGGTAGCTAGAGAGACACTGGGTAGAGGACTGTACACAGTACAGGAAGCTAGAGAGACACTGGGGAGAGTACTGTAAACAGTACAGGAAGCTAGAGAGACACTGGGTAGAGGACTGTACACAGTACAGGTACTAGAGAGACACTGGGTAGAGGACTGTACACACTACAGGTAGCTAGAGAGACACTGGGTAGAGACCTGTACACAGTACTGGTAGCTAGAGAGACACTGGGTAGAGGACTGTACATACTGCAGGTAGCTAGAGAGACACTGGGGAGAGGACTGTACACACTGCAGGTAGCTAGAGAGACACTGGGTAGAGGACTGTACACAGTACAGGTAGCTAGAGAGACACTGGGGAGAGTACTGTACACAGTACAGGTAGCTAGAGAGACACTGGGTAGAGGACTGTACATACTGCAGTTAGCTAGAGAGACACTGGGGAGAGGACTGTACACACTGCAGGTAGCTAGAGAGACACTGGGGAGAGGACTGTACACAGTACAGGTAGCTAGAGAGACACTGGGGAGAGTACTGTACACTATACAGGTAGCTAGAGAGACACTGGGGAGAGTACTGTACACAGTACAGGTAGCTAGAGAGACACTGGGGAGAGTACTGTACACAGTACAGGTAGCTAGAGAGACACTGGGGAGAGGACTGTAAACAGTACAGGTAGCTAGAGAGACACTGGGGAGAGGACTGTAAACAGTACGGGTAGCTAGAGAGACACTGGGGAGAGGACTGTACACAGTACTGGTAGCTAGAGAGACACTGGGAAGAGGACTGTACACAGTACTGGTAGCTAGAGAGACACTGGGTAGAGGACTGTACACACTACAGGTAGCTAGAGAGACACTGGGTAGAGGACTATACACAGTACAGGTAGCTAGAGAGACACTGGGTAGAGGACTGTACACACTACAGGTAGCTAGAGAGACACTGGGTAGAGGACTGTACACAGTACAGGTAGCTAGAGAGACACTGGGTAGAGGACTGTACACACTACAGGTAGCTAGAGAGACACTGGGTAGAGGACTGTACACAGTACAGGTAGCTAGAGAGACACTGGGTAGAGGACTATACACAGTACAGGTAGTTAGAGAGACAATGGGGAGAGTACTGTACACAGTACAGGTAGCTAGAGAGACACTGGGTAGAGGACTGTACACAGTACAGGTAGCTAGAGAGACACTGGGTAGAGGACTGTACACAGTACAGGTAGCTAGAGAGACACTGGGGAGAGTACTGTACACAGTACAGGTAGCTAGAGAGACACTGGGTAGAGGACTGTACACAGTACAGGTAGCTAGAGAGACACTGGGTAGAGGACTGTACACAGTACAGGTAGCTAGAGAGACACTGGGGAGAGGACTGTACACAGTACACGTAGCTAGAGAGACACTGGGAGAGTACTGTACACAGTACAGGTAGCTAGAGAGACACTGGGGAGAGGACTGTAAACAGTACAGGTAGCTAGAGAGACACTGGGTAGAGGACTGTACACAGTACAGGAAGCTAGAGAGACACTGGAGAGAGTACTGTAAACAGTACAGGAAGCTAGAGAGACACTGGGTAGAGGACTGTACACAGTACAGGTACTAGAGAGACACTGGGTAGAGGACTGTACACACTACAGGTAGCTAGAGAGACACTGGGTAGAGACCTGTACACAGTACTGGTAGCTAGAGAGACACTGGGTAGAGGACTGTACATACTGCAGGTAGCTAGAGAGACACTGGGGAGAGGACTGTACACACTGCAGGTAGCTAGAGAGACACTGGGTAGAGGACTGTACACAGTACAGGTAGCTAGAGAGACACTGGGGAGAGTACTGTACACAGTACAGGTAGCTAGAGAGACACTGGGTAGAGGACTGTACATACTGCAGTTAGCTAGAGAGACACTGGGGAGAGGACTGTACACACTGCAGGTAGCTAGAGAGACACTGGGTAGAGGACTGTACACAGTACAGGTAGCTAGAGAGACACTGGGTAGAGGACTGTACACACTGCAGGTAGCTAGAGAGACACTGGGGAGAGGACTGTACACACTGCAGGTAGCTAGAGAGACACTGGGTAGAGGACTGTACACAGTACAGGTAGCTAGAGAGACACTGGGTAGATGACTGTACACACTGCAGGAAGCTAGAGAGACACTGGGTAGAGGACTGTACACACTGCAGGTAGCTAGAGAGACACTGGGGAGAGGACTGTACACAGTACAGGTAGCTAGAGAGACACTGGGGAGAGGACTGTACATAGTACAGGTAGCTAGAGAGACACTGGGGAGAGGACTGTACATAGTACAGGTAGCTAGAGAGACACTGGGGAGAGTACTGTACACAGTACAGGTAGCTAGAGAGACACTGGGTAGAGGACTGTACACAGTACAGGTAGCTAGAGAGACACTGGGAAGAGGACTGTACACAGTACAGGTAGCTAGAGAGACACTGGGGAGAGGACTATACACAGTACAGGTAGCTAGATAGACACTGGGTAGAGGACTGTACACACTGCAGGTAGCTAGAGAGACACTGGGTAGAGGACTGTACACACTGCAGGTAGCTAGATAGACACTGGGTAGAGGACTGTACACACTGCAGGTAGCTAGATAGACACTGGGTAGAGGACTGTACACACTGCAGGTAGCTAGAGAGACACTGGGTAGAGGACTGTACACCCTGCAGGTAGCTAGAGAGACACTGGGGAGAGGACTGTACATAGTACAGGTAGCTAGAGAGACACTGGGTAGAGGACTGTACACAGTACAGGTAGCTAGAGAGACACTGGGTAGAGGACTGTACACACTGCAGGTAGCTAGAGAGACACTGGGTAGAGGACTGTACACAGTACAGGTAGCTAGAGAGACACTGGGTAGAGGACTGTACACAGTACAGGTAGCTAGAGAGACACTGGATAGAGGACTGTACACAGTACAGGTAGCTAGAGAGACACTGGGGAGAGGACTGTACATAGTACAGGTAGCTAGAGAGACACTGGGGAGAGGACTGTACACAGTACAGGTAGCTAGAGAGACACTGGATAGAGGACTGTACACAGTACAGGTAGCTAGAGAGACACTGGGTAGAGGACTGTACACACTGCAGGTAGCTAGAGAGACACTGGGTAGAGGACTGTACACAGTACAGGTAGCTAGAGAGACACTGGGTAGAGGACTGTACACAGTACAGGTAGCTAGAGAGACACTGGATAGAGGACTGTACACAGTACAGGTAGCTAGAGAGACACTGGGTAGAGGACTGTACACACTGCAGGTAGCTAGAGAGACACTGGGTAGAGGACTGTACACAGTACAGGTAGCTAGAGAGACACTGGGTAGAGGACTGTACACAGTACAGGTAGCTAGAGAGACACTGGGTAGAGGACTGTACACAGTACAGGTAGCTAGAGAGACACTGGGTAGAGGACTGTACACAGTACAGGTAGCTAGAGAGACACTGGGTAGAGGACTGTACACAGTACAGGTAGCTAGAGAGACACTGGGTAGAGGACTGTACACAGTACAGGTAGCTAGAGAGACACTGGGTAGAGGACTGTACACAGTACAGGTAGCTAGAGAGACACTGGGTAGAGGACTGTACACAGTACAGGTAGCTAGAGAGACACTGGGTAGAGTACTGTACACAGTACAGGTAGCTAGAGAGACACTGGGTAGAGGACTGTACATAGTACAGGTAGCTAGAGAGACACTGGGTAGAGGACTGTACACACTGCAGGTAGATAGAGAGACACTGGGTAGAGGACTGTACACAGTACAGGTAGCTAGAGAGACACTGGGTAGAGGACTGTACACAGTACAGGTAGCTAGAGAGACACTGGGTAGAGGACTGTACACAGTACAGGTAGCTAGAGAGACACTGGATAGAGGACTGTACACAGTACAGGTAGCTAGAGAGACACTGGGGAGAGGACTGTACATAGTACAGGTAGCTAGAGAGACACTGGGGAGAGGACTGTACACAGTACAGGTAGCTAGAGAGACACTGGATAGAGGACTGTACACAGTACAGGTAGCTAGAGAGACACTGGGTAGAGGACTGTACACACTGCAGGTAGCTAGAGAGACACTGGGTAGAGGACTGTACACAGTACAGGTAGCTAGAGAGACACTGGGTAGAGGACTGTACACAGTACAGGTAGCTAGAGAGACACTGGATAGAGGACTGTACACAGTACAGGTAGCTAGAGAGACACTGGGTAGAGGACTGTACACACTGCAGGTAGCTAGAGAGACACTGGGTAGAGGACTGTACACAGTACAGGTAGCTAGAGAGACACTGGGTAGAGGACTGTACACAGTACAGGTAGCTAGAGAGACACTGGGTAGAGGACTGTACACAGTACAGGTAGCTAGAGAGACACTGGGTAGAGGACTGTACACAGTACAGGTAGCTAGAGAGACACTGGGTAGAGGACTGTACACAGTACAGGTAGCTAGAGAGACACTGGGTAGAGGACTGTACACAGTACAGGTAGCTAGAGAGACACTGGGTAGAGGACTGTACACAGTACAGGTAGCTAGAGAGACACTGGGTAGAGGACTGTACACAGTACAGGTAGCTAGAGAGACACTGGGTAGAGGACTGTACACAGTACAGGTAGCTAGAGAGACACTGGGTAGAGGACTGTACACAGTACAGGTAGCTAGAGAGACACTGGGTAGAGGACTGTACACAGTACAGGTAGCTAGAGAGACACTGGGTAGAGGACTGTACACACTGCAGGTAGCTAGAGAGACACTGGGTAGAGGACTGTACACAGTACAGGTAGCTAGAGAGACACTGGGTAGAGGACTGTACACAGTACAGGTAGCTAGAGAGACACTGGGTAGAGGACTGTACACACTGCAGGTAGCTAGAGAGACACTGGGTAGAGGACTGTACACAGTACAGGTAGCTAGAGAGACACTGGGTAGAGGACTGTACACAGTACAGGTAGCTAGAGAGACACTGGGTAGAGGACTGTACACAGTACAGGTAGCTAGAGAGACACTGGGTAGAGGACTGTAAACAGTACAGGTAGCTAGAGAGACACTGGGTAGAGGACTGTACACAGTACAGGTAGCTAGAGAGACACTGGGTAGAGGACTGTACACACTGCAGGTAGCTAGAGAGACACTGGGTAGAGGACTGTACACAGTACAGGTAGCTAGAGAGACACTGGGTAGAGGACTGTACACACTGCAGGTAGCTAGAGAGACACTGGGTAGAGGACTGTACACAGTACAGGTAGCTAGAGAGACACTGGGTAGAGGACTGTACACACTGCAGGTAGCTAGAGAGACACTGGGTAGAGGACTGTACACAGTACAGGTAGCTAGAGAGACACTGGGTAGAGGACTGTACACAGTACAGGTAGCTAGAGAGACACTGGGTAGAGGACTGTACACAGTACAGGTAGCTAGAGAGACACTGGGTAGAGGACTGTACACAGTACAGGTAGCTAGAGAGACACTGGGTAGAGGACTGTACACAGTACAGGTAGCTAGAGAGACACTGGGTAGATGACTGTACACACTGCAGGTAGCTAGAGAGACACTGGGTAGAGGACTGTAAACAGTACAGGTAGCTAGAGAAACACTGGGTAGAGGACTGTACACAGTACAGGTAGCTAGAGAGACACTGGGTAGAGGACTGTACACAGTACAGGTAGCTAGAGAGACACTGGGTAGAGGACTGTACACAGTACAGGTAGCTAGAGAGACACTGGGTAGAGGACTGTACACAGTACTGGTAGCTAGAGAGACACTGGGTAGAGGACTGTACACAGTACTGGTAGCTAGAGAGACACTGGGTAGAGGACTGTACACACTGCAGGTAGCTAGAGAGACACTGGGTAGAGGACTGTACACAGTACAGGTAGCTAGAGAGACACTGGGTAGAGGACTGTACACAGTACTGGTAGCTAGAGAGACACTGGGTAGAGGACTGTACACACTGCAGGTAGCTAGAGAGACACTGGGTAGAGGACTGTACACAGTACAGGTAGCTAGAGAGACACTGGGTAGAGGACTGTACACAGTACAGGTAGCTAGAGAGACACTGGGGAGAGTACTGTACACAGTACAGGTAGCTAGAGAGACACTGGGTAGAGGACTGTACACACTGCAGGTAGCTAGAGAGACACTGGGTAGAGGACTGTACACACTGCAGGTAGCTAGAGAGACACTGGGTAGAGGACTGTACACACTGCAGGTAGCTAGAGAGACACTGGGTAGAGGACTGTACACACTGCAGGTAGCTAGAGAGACACTGGGTAGAGGACTGTACACACTGCAGGTAGCTAGAGAGACACTGGGGAGAGTACTGTACACAGTACAGGTAGCTAGAGAGACACTGGGGAGAGTACTGTACACAGTACAGGTAGCTAGAGAGACACTGGGTAGAGGACTGTACACACTGCAGGTAGCTAGAGAGACACTGGGTAGAGGACTGTACACAGTACAGGTAGCTAGAGAGACACTGGGGAGAGTACTGTACACAGTACAGGTAGCTAGAGAGACACTGGGTAGAGGACTGTACACACTGCAGGTAGCTAGAGAGACACTGGGTAGAGGACTGTACACACTGCAGGTAGCTAGAGAGACACTGGGTAGAGGACTGTACACACTGCAGGTAGCTAGAGAGACACTGGGTAGAGGTTTGTACACACTGCAGGTAGCTAGAGAGACACTGGGTAGAGGACTGTACACACTGCAGGTAGCTAGAGAGACACTGGGTAGAGGACTGTACACACTGCAGGTAGCTAGAGAGACACTGGGGAGAGTACTGTACACACTGCAGGTAGCTAGAGAGACACTGGGTAGAGGACTGTACACAGTACAGGTAGCTAGAGAGACACTGGGTAGAGGACTGTACACACTGCAGGTAGCTAGAGAGACACTGGGTAGAGGACTGTACACACTGCAGGTAGCTAGAGAGACACTGGGTAGAGGACTGTACACACTGCAGGTAGCTAGAGAGACACTGGGGAGAGTACTGTACACACTGCAGGTAGCTAGAGAGACACTGGGTAGAGGACTGTACACACTGCAGGTAGCTAGAGAGACACTGGGTAGAGGACTGTACACAGTACAGGTAGCTAGAGAGACACTGGGTAGAGGACTGTACACAGTACAGGTAGCTAGAGAGACACTGGGGAGAGTACTGTACACAGTACAGGTAGCTAGAGAGACACTGGGTAGAGGACTGTACATACTGCAGTTAGCTAGAGAGACACTGGGGAGAGTACTGTACACAGTACAGGTAGCTAGAGAGACACTGGGTAGAGGACTGTACACAGTACAGGTAGCTAGAGAGACACTGGGGAGAGTACTGTACACAGTACAGGTAGCTAGAGAGACACTGGGTAGAGGACTGTACACAGTACAGGTAGCTAGAGAGACACTGGGGAGAGTACTGTACACAGTACAGGTAGCTAGAGAGACACTGGGGAGAGTACTGTACACAGTACAGGTAGCTAGAGAGACACTGGGTAGAGGACTGTACACAGTACAGGTAGCTAGAGAGACACTGGGGAGAGTACTGTACACAGTACAGGTAGCTAGAGAGACACTGGGTAGAGGACTGTACATACTGCAGTTAGCTAGAGAGACACTGGGGAGAGGACTGTACACAGTACAGGTAGCTAGAGAGACACTGGGTAGAGGACTGTACACAGTACAGGTAGCTAGAGAGACACTGGGTAGAGGACTGTACACAGTACAGGTAGCTAGAGAGACACTGGGTAGAGGACTGTACACAGTACAGGTAGCTAGAGAGACACTGGGTAGAGGACTGTACACAGTACAGGTAGCTAGAGAGACACTGGGTAGAGGACTGTACACAGTACAGGTAGCTAGAGAGACACTGGGTAGAGGACTGTACACAGTACAGGTAGCTAGAGAGACACTGGGTAGAGTACTGTACACAGTACAGGTAGCTAGAGAAACACTGGGGAGAGGACTGTACACAGTACAGGTAGCTAGAGAGACACTGGGTAGAGGACTGTACACAGTACAGGTAGCTAGAGAGACACTGGGTAGAGGACTGTACATAGTACAGGTAGCTAGAGAGACACTGGGTAGAGGACTGTACATAGTACAGGTAGCTAGAGAGACACTGGGTAGAGGACTGTACACAGTACCGCTCTTTTCTAGTGCTGCTAAATGTTTTGTTGTGCTCCTAACTTGTGTATGGGGCGGTACGTATCCTCGCGGTTAGAATGCTGGGCCAGTAACCGAAAGGTTGCTGGATCAAATCCTTGAGCTAACGAGGTAAAAATCTGTCGTTCTGCCCCTGAACAATGTTCCCCGGTAGGCCATCATTGTAATTAACTGATTTGCCTCGTTAAATGAAGGTTAACAAAATTTTTTTTTTTACAAATTAATTAATAAAATAACAAATGTGTTTGGAGCACCAGTGTGATTAGAGCCCTGACTGCAGGTAAGGGGAGAGAGGAAGAGGAAGAGGGAGGAGTGGGAGAGGGAGAGAGAGGAGTAGGAGTGGGAGTGGGAGAGGGAGGTTGAGAAAGGAGAGGGAGAGAGGTGAGTGGGAGAGGGAGGAGAGAGAGGAGAGGGAGAAAGATGAGTGGAAAAGGGAGAGAGAGGAGTGGGAGAGGGAGACAGAGGAGTGGGAGTGGGAGTGGGAGTGGGAGAGAGAGGAGTGGGAGTGGGAGAGGGAGGAGTGGGAGAGGGATGAGAGAGAGGAGAGGGAGAGAGATGAGTGGAAAAGGGAGAGATGGGAGTGGGAGAGGGAGAGAGAGGAGTGGGAGTGGGAGAGAGAGGAGTGGGAGTGGGAGAGGGAGGAGTGGGAAAGGGAGGAGAGAGAGGAGATGGAGAGAGGGAAGTGGGAGAGGGAGATGGAGGAGTGGGAGAGGGAGGAGAGAGAGGAGAGGGAGAGAGGAGTGGAAGAGGGGGTGGAAGGGAAAAGAGGGAGAAAGTCTGAACTTCGAGGAATGAAGAGAGATAAGGTAAGGAATAAAAGGATAGAGGGAGAAGGGGGAGGGGAGAGAAAGAAAACATCTATCTCACCTCATCTCTCGTTTCATATTTCACCTTGGCTCAAGTATTATCATCTGAACCAAGTTCACTTCTGTCTTGAGGTGTCTGTAATAGGGAATTAGATAGATATCTTTCCCACAGACACAGACTTGGTATATAATGCATGCTTGTTTTGTCAGGACTTCTACAGCCACAGTAACTGGGTGGATCTGGGATACACTGAACCCTACGCCAACCTGATCCGCCCCGATCTCCCACTGGAAAACCTGGCAGGTAGGGTGGGCTTGTGTTAAAGCAACAACGAGGACAGCTAGGCGTGGGAACCAACTGGAGGGAGGGGGGAGGGGGGGGGAGGGAGGGAGGGAGGGAGGGAGGGAGGGAGGGAGGGAGGGAGGGCAGGGAGGACAGGGAAGGAGGGAGGAAGGGTGGTCAGGCAGGGAAGGAGGTAGGGAGGGTGGGTGGTAGGGCAGGGAATGTAGGAGGGAGGGAGGGTGGTAGGGCAGGGAATGTAGGAGGGAGGGAGGGTGGTAGGGCAGGGAATGTAGGAGGGAGGGAGGGTGGTAGGGCAGGGAAGGTAGGAGGGAGGGAAGGTGGTAGGGCAGGGAAGGAAGGAGGGACGGAGGGTGGTAGGGCAGGGAAGGAAGGAGGGAGGAGTGCTTGGAATGTTAGAGAAAAAGTATGACAGCAGATTAAAAAGGAGAGACAAAGAGAGAAATCTGCTGCCACCTCTGGCTTCATACAATAGTGAGGTCATTAAGGGTTTACAGGAAGTCTAAAGGGCAGACAGAGAGGGACACAAACACACACGTAATCTCCGATGTTCAACAGAGCAAGATAAAGCAGAACAGTCTGAGGGAATTATGGGTTAGAGAAAGGATCACCACGCCCATTTAGGGTTTAGGAGTGTGTGTGTGTGTGTGTGTGCGTGCGTGCGTGGGTCATTCTTGATTTGTGGTGGTAAATAAGGTCCCTTGACAATTTACTTAACTGTTATTTTAAAATAAAAAATATTTAAGTCCTTTATACTGCAACCCATCTACACTACCGGTCAAACGTTTAAGAACACCTACTCATTCAAGTTTTTTTTTACTGTTTTCTACATTGTAGAATAATAGTGAAGACATCAACACTCTGAAATAACACATGGAATCATGTGGTAACCAAAAAAGTGTTAAACAAATCAAAATATATTTTATATTTGAGATTCTTCAAATAGCCATATATATCTATTATTTTGAATAGACGGTGAACAAAATGATATAAGATATTGTATGAAAAAAATATATAAACAAAGGCTATTAAAATACCTATTTTGTTTTCAAATCATAAAGATTTGAGCATTTGTGGCCTCCATTTCAGAAAATCCTAATTGACTTCAAATGTCTCCTTGGTGTTACCATCATTGATGTTACTACTCCTACTCGTGGCAGAATGTTATTATAATGGTAAAAACTATTTAAAGTTATTAAGCTGCTATATTGGTTCATTTAGAATGGTAACATGCGTTCATATCAATAAAATAAAAAATGTATATATGTATTTTTAATGCCACCGTAATTCAAGAACCACTCTTAAACGTTGTGATTTGGTTGGGTAGATGTCAGCACCCCGACCTGCAGTGACTGTGTCAGTGGGGGGTTCTGTTCCAACTCCATCCTGCCTAACATCCTTAATGAGAAGAAACTCACCTCTGGGTACATGGGGATCTTCTCTGCAGCTAAGCCTAAAGGTACAAACACACACACACACACACACACACACACACACACACACACACACACACACACACACACACACACACACACACACACACACACACACACACACACACACACACACACACACACACACACACACACACACACTACCTTCCCCAGATACCCGCACACTCTCTGTATAACACCCATCATCACCTCTCTTCTCCCAGGTAAGTGTAGTCATGGCGGTGCAGCTGACCTGACCAGCTCTGAGGTTCCTCGCGGGGGCATCAGCAAGGACGAGCGTCGCTCTGACAACGTGGCCCTGCACACCGCTGCTGTCACCGTGGCAACGACCGCCACCCTCCAGCTGCTGCATGACATCCGGGGCGCCGCCGGTGACAACAACTACCTACGGTACGGAGAGGGGTAGAGGGGGATGAAGTGGAAAGGTAGAGGGGGGAGAAGGTGAGGAGAGGGGTAGAGGGGGGAGAAGGGGAGGAGAGGGGTAGAGGGGGGTGAAGGGGAGGAGAGGGGTAGAGGGGTAGAGGGGGGAGAAGGTGAGGAGAGGAGAGGGGTAGAGGGGGGTGAAGGTGAGGAGAGGGGTAGAGGGGGGAGAAGGTGAGGAGAGGGGTAGAGGGGGGAGAAGGTGAGGAGAGGGGTAGAGGGGGATGAAGGTGAGGAGAGGGGTAGAGGGGGGTGAAGGTGAGGAGAGGGGTAGAGGGGGGAGAAGGTGAGGAGAGGGGTAGAGGGGGGAGAAGGTGAGGAGAGGGGTAGAGGGGGGAGAAGGTGAGGAGAGGGGTAGAGGGGGGTGAAGGAGAGGAGAGAGGTAGAGGGGGGTGAAGGAGAGGAAGGGGGTAGAGGGGGGAGAAGGGGAGGTGAGGGGTAGAGGGGGGTGAAGAAGAGGAGTGGGGTAGAGGGGGATGAAGTGGAAAGGTAGAGGGGGGAAGGAGAGGAGAGGGGTAGAGAGGGGGTGAAGCAGAGGAGACGGGTAGAGGGGGGAGAGGGGTAGAGGGGGTTGAAGGAGATGGGGGAGATAGAGAGGTGAAGGGGAGTAGAGGGGTAGATGGGTGAAGGGGAGGAAAGGGGTAGATGGGGTGAGTGGGAGAAGAAGGGTAGAGGAGGGTCAAGGGGAGGATAGGGGTAGAGGGGTGGTGAAAGGGAGGAGAGGGGTAGAGGGGGTAAAGGAGAGGAGAGGGGGGTGAAGGGGAAGAGAGGGGTAGAGGGGTGGTGAAGGGGAGGAGAGGGTTAGAGGGGGGTGAAGGGGAGGAGAAGGGTAGAGGGGGGTGAAGGGGAGGAGAGGGGTAGAGGGGTGGTGAAAGGGAGGAGAAGGGTAGAGGGGGTGAAGGGGAGGAGAAGGGTAGAGGGGGGTGAAGGGGAGGGGAGGGGTAGAGGGGTGGTGAAGGGGAGGAGAGGGTTAGAGGGGGGTGAAGGGGAGGAGAAGGGTAGAGGGGGGTGAAGGGGAGGAGAGGGGTAGTGGGGTGGTGAAAGGGAGGAGAAGGGTAGAGGGGGGTGAAGGGCAGGAGTGGGGGGTAAGAGGGAATTACCCACGTTGAAGTTACTCACAATCTATCTATCTCTCTCTCTCCCACAGCCTCATGGGTATAGCGCGATCGTCAGTGGTTGCTTTTGTGATCGACACTACGGGGAGCATGAAGGATGACATCCTCGAAGCCAAACGAGTCGTCAATGAGATCATCGACAGCAAGAAGGGAACGCAGGATGAGCCCTCCCAGTACATCCTGGTCCCATTCAATGACCCAGGTAAAGCTGGCTTTACACTCCACCAAGCATTCTCCTTAGCAAAACATCACTGACAAACTCTGGCAGTCACCGAAATGCTGGTGCGGTTTGTGGTTAAGTCAGGAAGTGGTTAGTGATCAGTGTGTGTTTGTGTGTGTGTGTGTAGGGTTCGGACCCCTGATAAGAACGACAAACCCTGATGTTATGAAAACAGAGATCGCTAAACTCAAGGCTGATGGAGGCGGAGACCTCCCTGAGATGTGCCTATCAGGCCTACAGGTACAGTGATTGACATGGCTATATTCCAATCAGGTTTCAGATATAATCCCATTCTTTCTTTATGGTGCACCTGACAATAAATAAATAAACTAAGCATTCTCTCTCTCTCTCTCTCTCTCTCTCTCTCTCTCTCTCTCTCTCTCTCTCTCTCTCTCTCTCTCTCTCTCTCTCTCTCTCTCTCTCTCTCTCTCTCTCTCTCTCTCTCTCTCTCTCTCTCTCTCTCTCTCTCTCTCTCTCTCTCTCTCTCTCTCTCTCTCTCTCTCTCTCTCTCTCTCTCTCTCTCTCTCTCTCTAGTTGGCGCTGACCGGTGCCCCTGCGTCGTCCCACATCTATGTTTTCACAGATGCCGTTGCCAAGGACATTGCGTTAAAGGACACCATCGTGGCCCTGATCAGGAGCACCAAGTCAACCGTGAGCACTTCCTCAAACACCTCCTCAAACACTTCCTGTTTTAGAAGACACCATGTCCTGCAGTTCAGGATCTTATTAATTAGGGCACACAGTAGCAAACCGCAGGAAAATGTTTTGCAACGGCAAATGAAAACTAGCAATTCTTATTGGAGAGGTAGTCACTCCCATTTTTCTTTCTTTCTTCGTTTGGTGCCTAATGAATACGACCAGGCAAACTCTCTCAAACACACCTATGTGTCTCTCCAGGTGTCTTTCTTCATGACTGGTGCTGGTGCTGGTGCTAGAAGGAGGAGGCGTGGAGTAGAGTCCAGGGCAGCTACATTCGAGACCTACAAGGACCTGGCGCTGGCGTCTGGTGGTCAAGCCATTGGAGTCACCAAAGACAATCTGCCCCAGGCCACTGACGTCATCATCGACTCCTCCACCTCCGCTCTGGTGAGTCAACGGTGGTGGCCATTTTGTTTTATATCAGTAGTTGATTTTAAATAATTCAAAACTTGATCAATTTAAAAACACGTGCTTTATAAATAATGAATTTTAGAAATGCCTAGACATAATATTTATATCTATGATAATTAAATCCTCCACGTTACAATAAAACAACAACATACTCTACATCACCTCTTCTTTCTATCTTCCTCACTCATTCTGTCCTCCTCCTCCTCCTCAGGTGACAGTCCTACAGCGAGCGAGGAACCCAGGCAAAGCTGAGACGTTCTCCTTCCTGCTGGACGAGTCTCTGAACAACATCACCATCTACATCACTGGAAAGTCCCTCACCTTCACCCTGAAGAACCCTGCAGGTAGGAACCTCCAACACCTACACACTGATCTAATATCAGTTTTCAGGTAAAGGTTCACCTAACTGAATAGGATGACATTTCCCCTAGACACTGATCTAAGGTTAGTTTTTCCTCCTCATTGGTTAAGACCTGTTTTGCGTGTTTGAGTATGTAGCTATCTTAATGTTTTTAAGGCATAAAGCACATTTCAACAAGGTATCATGAACCAGGTATAGCCCATTGACAGTATGTTTGACTGTTATCCTATTTGACTGTCACCCTCCTTGCCCCTACAGGTGTGACCCAGAAACAGAGTGAAACCAACGGGAAACTGGGGACCGTCCAGACGGTGGGCAACCTCTACCGCGTCCGTCTGGCCACCAACAAACAGACAGGATTATGGGAAATCAGCATGAACTCCAACCAGCCCTACACACTGAAGGTCACGGGTGAGTTACCATAGAGATACGTCTGTTCCATTAAATATGTGTGTTATGCTCACGCTCACCACTAGATGGAAGCCTTGATACACACAGAGCCCAGACCTGGGTTAATCAATAATCAATTCAAATATGTCACATGCACCAAATACAAGAGGTGTAGGTAGACCTTACAGTGAAATGCTTACTTATGAGCCCTTAACCCACAATTCAGTGTTTAAAAAAGTAAATAAGAAAAAGCAAGAAAAAAATGATCCCGAGTCAATGTTCAGGGGTACAGGTTAGTCGAGGTAATTGAGGTAATATGTACATGTAGGTAGGGGTAAAGTGACATCACCTAACCTTCACTCTTTTAAATCATGTACAAATATGTCAAAAAGTATTGGAACCCAGGTCTGGCAGAGCCATAAGAGAAGGGAGAGAATACAGCCCTGACTGACTGTGTGTGTGTGTGTGTGTGTGTGTGTGTGTGTGTGTGTGTGTGTGTGTGTGTGTGTGTGTGTGTGTGTGTGTGTGTGTGTGTGTGTGTGTGTGTGTGTGTGTGTGTGTGTGTGTGTGTGTGTGTGTGTGTGTGTGTGTGTGTGTGTGTGTGTGTGTGTGTGTGTGTGTGTGTGTGTCTGTCTCTCCAGGTCAGAGTACCATTGCCTTCATTTATGACTTTGTGGAGACCTTCGAGGGACCTCACCCAGGATATGCCCTCATCTCTGGCCGTCCAAAAACAGGTAAAACGCTATAACATCATCTTAAAATCATTATCATACCAGCAGGTAATCTGTCAATCACAATTATACTAAGGCGACATCATGGCGACATCATGGATACATCATCTACATGAATGCAGCTGCCACTTCGTTAAAGCCGTTAGAGGCAGATGATCATTGTGCACGTCGTTTTTCTCACTGGCGAGAGGTTTTGCACTCATCGCTGTATTCTCTATCAGAAAGTAGGCTGGTCCTCCTTGATGTTGTGTAGGTCGAAACAATGCATTCTGTTCATTTTTAAAGCCTACTTAATCATAGTCATAAAAAGCAATTAATTGTAATTTATAATAATTGATCTGAACCTAGAAATAGTTACATAGCCACACCCTTCAAGATAATTTTCCTCCTCTCTCTCTCTCCCTCTTTTTCTCTCCCTACCCCTACACTCGTCCTCCTCTCTCTCTCCCTCTCTTTCCCTCCATTCCTCCTCTCTTCTCTCCTTCTCCCAGGTATGCCTGCCATGCTGTTGGTATCAGTGTTGGGCAGAAAGGGCCCAGCCTCTGTAAAGGTGGCCAACGTTGCCTTGGTGACAGTGTCAGGGTCAGAGGTCGTAGGCGGGGCCCTGGAAGACATGGGCAACGGGGACTTCCTGGTTACGGTAACCAAGGTCCCTGCGGGGGAGTTTGTGGTGCTGTTGAACGGGACAGACGTGGTCTCCTCCACCGTGTTCCAGAGACAGTCCACCACTCAGATGTCCGTCTCCAAGGTTACCATCAAGGTAAGTGATGATGACACACTTCCTGTTTACGTTGAAAATCGGCTTTCATTTGTAAATTATGAAGGAGCCTATACTGCACATTAAAAAAAAGTGGACCTCACAACAACTCCTCAACAATTCCTCTTTCTTGTTCTTCTTGTCTTCTCAGGCCGTGGTGGACAGAAGCATGGAGCCTGGTAAACCCTTCACCCTTCCCTTCACCGTCATGACCGACGCCACTGGAGGCAGCTACAAAATCAGTGCCAGAAACGACAGAGACTTCAAAATGAATGTCCCTGGCAGGTAGGGATCAGGTCTGGAATATCCTAAGACTAGTCCCAGATCTGCTTGTTCTGTCTGGCCAACTCCTATGGTCATTTTCACGTGGCACATTGACCACAGGCGTTGGCAATTTAAGCACAAACAGATCTGGGACCAGGTTATCTGGTTAAAATTAGCTTCTTCTCCGCTAGCAAAATGACTCAACATTACTAATTATGGTCCTCTCTTGGCATCGTTTGTATTGACACTTAATGCTAACCCATTGCTGATGCTAACTTAACAGCATCGCTGTGACCACTGGAGGAAACGCCACCGGTGAACTGACCATCACGGTGCCCGCCAACACACCATCAGGAACAGACGTCACCCTGACCATCGAGGCTGTGGCCCCCGGGGCGTCCGACTCCAACTACGCCGTCCTGCGCCTCTCTGTCGTCACCAAGGTAACATCAGCTATATATACAGATAGATAGAAATATATTATCCTGAACAAAAACAAACACAACATACAACAATTTTAAAGAGTTACAGTTCATATAAGGAAATCAGTCAATTTAAATAAATTCATTAGGCCCTAATCTATGGATTTCACATGACTGGGAATACAGATATGCATCTGTTGGTCACAGATAACTTAGGGGTGTGGATCAGAAAACCGGTCAGTATCTGGTGTGACCATCCATTTGCCTCAGGCAGAGCGACACATTTTCTTCGCATAGAGTTGATCAGGCTGTTGATTGTGGCCTGTAGAATGTAGTCCCACTCATATTCAATGGCTGTCCGAAGTTACTGGATATTGGCTGGAACTGGAACACGCTATCGTACATGTCGATCCAGAGCATTCCAAACATGCTCAATGGGTGACATGTCTGGTGAGTATGCAGGCAATGGAAGAACTGCAACATTTTCAGCTTCCAGGAATTGTATACAGATCCTTTTGACATGGGGCCGTGCATTATCATGCTGAAACATGAATGGCACGACAATTGGCCTCGGGATCTCACGGTATCTCTGTGCATTCAAATTGCCATTGATAAAATGCAATTGTGTTTGTTGTCCATCGCTTATGCCGGCACATACCATAACACCACCGCCACCATGGGGCACTCTGTTCACAACGTTGACATCAGAAATTAGCTCGCACACACGACACCATACACATGGTCTGCGGTTGTGAGGCCAGTTGGACGTACTGCCAAATTCTCTAAAACAACACTATGGTACGGCTTATGGTAGATAAATTAACATTCAACTCTCTGGCAACAGCTCTGATGGACATTCCTGCAGTCAGCATGCCAATTGCACGCTCCCTCAAAACTTGAGACATCTTTGGCATTGTGTTGTATGACAAAACTGCACATTTTAGAGCGGCCTTTTATTGTCCCCAGCACAAGGTGCACCTGTGTAATGATCATGCTGTTTAATCAGCTTCTTCATATGCCACACCTGTCAGGTGGATGGATTATCTTGGCAAAAGAGAAATGCTCACAAACAGGGATGTAAACAAATTTGTTCACAACATTTGAGAGAAATACGCTTTTTGTTTTTGTATTTCTGTGATCTTTTATTACAGCTCATGAAATATGGGACTAACACTTTACATGTTGAGTTAATATTTTTTGTTGTATAGAACCCTGTGTGTGCATTCTAATGTGACATCACAATGGGTGTAGAAATGTAAAACAGTAGAGGTATAGATAAAGATACACTAGAGAGCTGAAAGGCCTATAATGGCCGTCTCCACTCTATGGGCCATCTCCACTCTATGGGCCGTCTCCACTCTATGGGCCGTCTCCACTCTATGGGCCGTCTCCATTCTATGGGCCATCTCCACTATATGGCCTGTCTCCACTTCCAAATAGCCTCCTTTCCTCATCTCTTCTCCCTCATCATCATGATCACGGTCTCTTCTCTTTCTCTCTCTTCTTTCTCTCTCATCTCTCTCAATTCAATTCAATTCAAGGGGCTTTATTGGCATGGGAAACATATGTTAACATTGTCAAAGCAAGTGAAGTAGATAATATACAAAAGTGAAATAAACAATAAAAATGAAGAGTAAACATTACACTCACAGAAGTTCCAAAAGAATAAATACATTACAAATGTCATATTATGTATGTATACAGTGTTGTAACAATGTACAAATAGTTAAAATAAATAAGCATAAATATGGGTTGTATTTACAATGGTGTTTGTTCTTCACTGGTTGACCTTTTCTTGTGGCAACAGGTCACAAATCTTGCTGCTGTGATGCACACTGTGGAATTTCACCCAGTAGATATGGGAGTTTATCAAAATCTGAATTGTCTTCAAATTCTTTGTGGATCTGTGTAATCTGAGGGAAATATGTGTCTCTAATATGGTCATACATTGGGCAGGAGGTTAGGAAGTGCAGCTCAGTTTCCACCTCATTTTGTGGGCAGTGTGCACATAGCCTGTCTTCTCTTGAGAGCCGGGTCTGCCTACGACGGCCTTTCTCAATAGCAAGACTATGCTCACTGAGTCTGTACATAGTCAAAACTTTCCTTAATGTTGGGTCAGTCACAGTGGTCAGGTATTCTGCCACCTTGTACTCTCTGTTTAGAGCCAACTAGCAATCTAGTTTGCTCAGTCTTTTTGTACATTTTTTCCAATGTGTCAAGTAATTATCTTTTTGTTTTCTCATGATTTGGTTGGGTCTAATTGTGTTGCTGTCCTGGGGCTCTGTAGGGTCTGTTTGTGTTTGTGAACAGAGCCAGGACCCGCTTGCTTAGGGGCTCTTCTCCAGGTTCATCTCTCTGTAGGTGATGGCTTTGTTATGGAAAGTTTGGGAATCGCTTCCTTTTAGGTGGTTGTAGAATTGAACAAATCTTTTCTGGATTTTAATAATTAGTGGGTATTGGCCTAATTCTGCTCTGCATACATTATTTGGTGTTCTACGTTGTACACTGAGGATATTTTTGCAGAATTCTGCATGCAGAGTTTCAATTTGGTGTTTGTCCCATTTTGTGAATTATTGGTTGGTGAGCAGACCCAGACCTCACAACTATAAAGAGAAATGGATTCTATAACTGATTCAAGTATTTTTAGCCAGATCCTAATTGGTATGTCACATTTTATGTTCCTTTTGTTGGCATAGAAGCCCTTCTTGCCTTGTCTCTCAGATCATTTACAGCTTTGTGGAAGTTACCTGTGGTGCTGATGTTTAGGCCAAGGTATGTATAGTTTTCCGTGTGCTCTAGGGCAACGGTGTCTAGATGGAATTTGTATTTGTGGTCCCGGTGACTGGACCTTTTTTGGAACAACATTATTTTGGTCTTACTGAGATTTAATGTCAGGGCCCAGGTCTGGCACAATCTGTGCAGAAGATCTAGGTGCTGCTGTAGGCCCTCCTTGGTTGGTGACGGAAGCACCAGATCGTCAGCAAACAATAGACATTTGACTTCAGATTCTAGTAGGATGAGGCCGGGTGCTGCAGACTTTTCTAGTGCCATCGCCAATTCATTGATGTATATGTTGAAGAGAATGGGGCTTAAGCTGCATCCCTGACTCACTCCACGGCCCTTTGGGAAGAAATGTGTATGTTTTTTGCCTATTTTAACCGCACACTTGTTGTTTGTGTACATGGATTTTATAATGTCGTATCTTTTTCCCCAACACCACTTTCCATCAATTTGTATAGCAGACCCTCATGCCAAATTGAGTCAAAGGCTTTTTTTTTTATCAACAAAACATGAGAAGACTTTGCCTTAGTTTTGGTTTGTTTGTTTGTCAATTATGGTGTGTAGGATGAATACGTAGTCTGTTGTACCAGGGGTGGGGTGCATGGGGTGGGCAGGAGGGGCATAGGTCTGATCTGAGGGGTCCTAAATTGGCATGGTGGGCATGGTTGACTTGTGGGGGTGTTGATTGGTTGGGTTGGGTGTGTGTATGTGGCTGGTGGTGTTGTGGTCTGGATGTTGGTCCTCTCGGCGTGTGTCCTCTATGTGTACTTCCGGGAGGGTCCCACAGGTCTGGGAAGTGTGTCTCGCTGGTCTGGGTGGGGTGTCTATTGATCTGTTTCTCCTATGTGAAGTGTTGGGGCTGCGTTTGAGAGTGATGTCCTTTGGAGTCCGGGCGAAGGTGGGCACTGCTGCCTTGTATAGGTGGACCTGGTCATAAAGGCTGTTTAAGTCCAGGGTGGAGTGGTGGACCAGGTAAACATTTGGTTTTGAGGCACAGTCATGGGAAATACTTGTGTTTACCCGCTGTATGGTAGCAGGGTGGAAGTCTTTTCATGGTAGCAGGGTGGAGATAACCACTTGTGCATTGGGGAAAGTAGAATAAGATTTTTCAATGCTGTGGCCACCCTTTCCTGCTGTGTTCTCAGGTCAATTGTGCCTGTGTGTATTATTATGTGGCTAGGTGACCCTAGTTTGTCCTCAGACAGAAGGTCTAGGATGCGTTGGGTGTTTGGACACCAGAGTTTAGAGACTGTGTTTGGAAAAAGTTTATTTTCTTCTATATATTTCCCATTTGAGTCCATAAGGAGTGCAATCTGTGTCTTGTGTATGTCCTCAGTGGGTGTGGGGGGGGTTGTCAGGAGGGCTATCAGAGTGGCTGACAGGGGGCGGGGGGGTGCTCAGAGGGGGTGAGATCCCCTCGGCTTGGGGTTCTTCATTTGTCTGTTCTGCTGTGATGTCGACACTATGGTCAGGGTCTGGGGTGGACTGTTCTGCTGTGGTGTCAAGAGTTTTGTCGGGAGCTGAGATGGGCTCTTCTGCTGGCTTCTCTGCGGTGGTGGCCACCTCTCTACTGGGTTGTTCTCTGTCACCCGCCATCCTCCTCACCCTCTCCTCCAGTAGTCTGATCCTCTCCTCTAGTGCTCTGTTCTTCTCCTGCTCTTGCTTTTTATATTGTTGAAGTTGTCTCACCACAGTCCAGAGTGCAGATATGTCTCTCTCCACCTCCAGCTCTCCGGGTCTGGTTAAGGGGGTGTTGTTGTGCTGGACTGTTGTCTGGGTCTGTGCTGACTGGAGTGTAATCACCTGCTGGTCCAGCTCCACCTTACTTACCTCCAGCTGGGTAAATGTATCCTTTATGTCAGTGAGGGGGTAGTACTCTGTGCTGGGAGGTTGACCTTCCGCTTGGAGTTGCTCGTCTGTGGGGTTATATAATGAAGAGGTCTGGTTTGACCTGCTCGGGGTGGGGGTATCTTTCTCAAGGGAGAGCTTCTCCTGCTGGGAAATTCTTTGATTCGGTGAAAGTCCAGCTGAAACTGTTTGGGGTTGACCTGTACCTGTTCCAGACTTATAGAGATATATATTAGCTGACTCAGAGTCCTCGTTGTCTAGTATTCAGATTTTCCACCCCTCAATAACACCCCCCCCCCCCCCTCTTAACAGAGGTGTAGTGTGTTAGTATAGCACTGTGCCATGCCAGGGGATGATTTGTGTGGAAGATGAGGTTGCTGATGTTCCTATTTCTATAATAGTCAGCAAAAAGTGTCTCTTGATTTTCCACAAGGAGCTTCATTTTGGGATCTTTTCTTGCCTTTTCATTCTTTACATACACAGGGTACTGTATTTTAATTACCTCTGAACAGCGGGAGGCAGCATCTAAGGCCTCTCCATTTGGTTGGAGTAGACTGTTCGACTCTCCTGCCATTGTTGGGCTAAAGGGCTTTGACACCTCTCACTTAATTTAGCATTCAGTCCTCATAAAGTAATGTAATGTATTTTTCTTCTTGGCTTTTGGAAATAAAATATAGCTTCAGACTAAACATTACTTGCTCAGTTCCAGGTTGGATGGCGTTTTCAGGTTTCTGTTGTTTTCCAGAGCATTTGCTGTATAGCGTTGGAATAATAATCTTTGGTAGTTGTAAGCCTTCCAGGTGATTCCGTAATTCCGTCCAAAATCAGGTTGTAGGTTTTGATTTTTGATTTGAAGTGAGGGTTATGTTGTAGAGGGTAGCATCCTGTATATGTTCCTGACAAAAAAATCTAAATATATCTAACTCTAAATCTATATTTTTTTAAGAACAAGCTGAAAAATGCAGGAGCTCATCTGATCATGACCTCTCTCTCTCTTTCTCTGTGCCCCCCCCCCCCCCCCCCCCAGGTGACAGATTTCACCCCTCCCCAGTGTGAGGTGGTCAGCGTCTCGGTGGTCGACTGCCCAGCTGACCCAGCAGCCTGCAGCTCTGCCTTCTGGCAGCTCTCTGCCAACCTGACCGACGGTGTCAATGGCACGGGCATCACCAGCCTCAAACACCGCCAGGGCGCGGGTAACCTCACCCACACGGACCTAAAGCAGACGGTTGTTACAGCAGCGTTCAACGCTTCGTGCTGCTCTCTGACAGTGGAGCTGGTGGCGGTGGACAAAGCCATGAATGTCGGCACCTGTCGGTTTTCCATCGTCCGCAACGCGGGACCGCCCTCCATCGCTCTGTCCCTCCCACTGTTGGTGTGTCTGCTGGTCTCTGCCCTCTTCACTACGTCCCTCAGAGACTTACTTATCTGATCTAATGCTGCATTAATAACCAAGTGGGAAGGTGGAAATTACCCGTTGTGAAGTTGTAAATACCTGTTGGATTCATTCACGTGCTTTGAACTCGTTGAGAAACGCAAATTGGTCAACAAGCAACTTTAACCATAAACTAAAAGCACAGCTTTCACGCTTTTAAACAAATTATAGTGTTCAAAAACCATTTTAATAATAATGTTTTGTTGTTGCATTTAACTGCTGAACATGATGTTATTGCGTTAATATCCTTAGTAGGTGACGTTAGAGGTCAACATGTGGGAGAAGATGTTGCTCAGGGAAGATAGACTAGTAATTACCAGTTGGAGGGGCATTCAAGCGGATTTTCCCAGTCGTATGTGGTAAATACCACCTTCCCACGTGGTTGTGAACGCAGGGTATGGCTCATGTATTGACTGCCTGACCAATGCTGCCTCTTGAAGTTAAAAGGTTACGCTCCAGGCCGACTACATCGCAGACATTGCATTGCATCAACAATGGTTCGTGTGACAAAGCCAACATTTAAATGAATGTCACTTTAAAAACTGCCAGCAGTACTCTCTCTCTGTGCACTTTCTCAACATGTTATTTGCACTGTAAGATTGATGTTTAATTTTTGTAGGTCTCCAGTTACATCTCTGTCATGAATAAAAAGCTACTGTGTGAATGACTACTGTGTGAATGACTACTGTGTGAGTGACTACTGTGTGAGTGACTACTGTGTGAGTGACTCATGTTAGTTGTTTTGTTATAATACGGAGGTAGTTTAGTAGCCATGTGAAACCAGCCTGATCTCGATAGCTCACATTCAGTTTCGCTTCACGTATTAAACTAAGCAGCTGTTAGTCTGCTTGACTAGGCTAGTAGTTATTAATTTGGAAACATTTCTGAAAACATAATTCCACTTTGACATTATGGGGTATTGTGCGTAGGCCAGTGACACAAAATATAAATGTAATCCATTTTAAATTCAGGCTGTAACACAACATTTTAGGGAAAAAGTCAAAGGGTGGGAATACACCGTGTACAACAAATATGGAGTGACAGGGTTTTCGTCAGACTTTGCCAAAAGTAGGTTTCAGTAGGCTGGCTATGTGTTATGAATTACGTTCTTATACATTGGATACATTACAATTACCTTCAGAAAGTGAACGTAGAAGGTCATGTCAAAGTAGAATTCAGTTTTTTTTATTTGACAAATGATTGAAACATGTTAATCTGAAATGTGTTGAATCAGTAAGTATTCAACCCTCTTGTTATGGCAACGCCCAAATACCTCCAGGAGTCAGATGTTGCTTAACATACAGTGAAGAGTTCCTTAAACAGCAGTCCCTCACATATCCACTACTCTGGATATGAACACTGATTGTCCCACTATTCTCCTTGGCTTGATGACCTGTAAGGTACCACTGCACAGTTCTCCACTCCACCACCATAAGGGCCTCCACTCCTCCACCACACAGTTCTCCACTCCTCCACCACACAGTTCTCCACTCCTCCACCACACAGTTCTCCACTCCACCACCATAAGGGCCTCCACTCCTCCACCACACAGTTCTCCACTCCACCACCACACAGTTCTCCACTCCACCACCATAAGGGCCTCCACTCCACCACCACACAGTTCTCCACTCCACCACCACACAGTTCTCCACTCCTCCACCACACAGTTCTCCACTCCACCACCACACAGTTCTCCACTCCACCACCACACAGTTCTCCACTCCACCACCACACAGTTCTCCACTCCACCACCACACAGTTCTCCACTCCACCACCATAAGGGCCTCCACTCCTCCAAAACCTTCAGTAGAAACAACAGAGTTAGACTGACCACTCTCTCAGAACCTAGAGTATGAACAACACAGAGTTAGACTGGCCTCTCTCTCAGAACCTAGAGTATGAACAACACAGAGTTAGACTGACCACTCTCTCAGAACCTAGAGTATGAACAACACAGTTATACTGACCTCTCTCTCAGAACCTAGAGTATGAACAACACAGAGAATCAGTCCTACTCCTTCCACTGTGGTCAGTGTTATCCCATGATTTTGGAATTAGATGGTCGACGAGCAGGTGTCCACATACTGTTGACCATGTAGTGTACAGATAGATTAGTTAGACACAGACAGACAGACAGACAGACAGACAGACAGACAGACAGACAGACAGACAGACAGACAGACAGACAGACAGACAGACAGACAGACAGACAGACAGACAGACAGACAGACAGACAGACAGACAGACAGACAGACAGACAGACAGACAGACAGACAGACAGACAGACAGACAGACAGACAGCACACGACAGACAGACAGACAGACAGACAGACAGACAGACAGACAGACAGACAGACAGACAGACAGACAGACAGACAGACAGACAGACAGACAGACAGACAGACAGACAGACAGACAGACAGACAGACAGACAGACAGACAGACAGACAGACAGACAGACAGACAGACAGACAGACAGACAGACAGATAGATAGATAGATAGATAGATAGATAGATAGATAGATAGATAGATAGATAGATAGATAGATAGATAGATAGATAGATAGATAGATAGATAGATAGATAGATAGATAGATAGATAGATAGATAGATAGATAGATAGATAGATAGATTCAGCAAAAAAAGAAACATCCCCTTTTCAGGACCCTGTCTTTCAAAGATAATTCGTAAAAATACAAATAACTTCACAGATCTTCATTGTAAAGGGTTTAAACACTGTTTCACATGCTTGTTCAATGAACCATAAACAATTAATGAACATGCACTTGTGGAACGGTCGTTAAGACACTAACAGCTTATAGACGGTAGGCAAGAACATCACACCTGCAGGACAGGTACAGGATGGCAACAACAACTGCCCGAGTTACACCAGGAACGCACAATCCCTCCATCAGCGCTCAGACTGTCCGCAATAGGCTGAGAGAGGCTGGACTGAGGGCTTGTAGGCCTGTTGTAAGGCAGGTCCTCACCAGACATCACCGTCAGCAACGTCGCCTATGTGCACAAACCCGCCGTCGCTGGACCAGACAGGACTGGCAAAAAGTGATCTTCATTGACGAGTCGCGGTTTTGTCTCACCAGGGGTGATGGTCGGATTCACGTCTATCATCGAAGGAATGAGCGTTACACCGAGGCCTGTCCTCTGGAGCGGGATCGATTTGGAGGTGGAGGGTCCGTCATGGTTTGGGGCGGTGTGTCACAGCATCATCGGACTGAGCTTGTTGGAGGAAGACATCCTCCTCCCTCATGTGGTACCCTTCCTGCAGGCTCATCCTGACATGACCCTCCAGCATGACAATGCCACCAGCCATACTGCTCGTTCTGTGCGTGATTTCCTGACAGGAATGTCAATATTCTGCCATGGCCAGCGAAGAGCCCGGATCTCAATCCCATTGAGCACGTCTGGGACCTGTTGGATCGGAGGGTGAGGGCTAGGGCTATTCCCCCAGAAATGTGCCTTGGTGGAAGAGTGGGGTAGCATCTCACAGTAAGAACTGGCAAATCTGGTGCAGTCCATGAGGAGGAGTACTTATTACAGCTGGTGGCCACACCAGATACTGACAGTAACTTTTGATTTTGACCCCCCTTTGGTCAGGGACACATTATTCCATTTCTGTTAGTCACATGTCTGTGGAATTTGTTCAGTTTATGTCTCAGTTGTTGAATCTTGTTATGTTCATTCAAATATTTACACATGTTAAGTTTGTTGAAAATAAACACAGTTGACAGTGAGAGGATGTTTATTTTTTGCTGAGTTTAAATATGCTAGACAGTAGAGGCATAGATAAAGATACAGCAGAGAGCTGAGAGGCCTACATGGGCTGTCTCCACTTCTCCCTTATCATCATGATCACGGTATCTCCCTCTCCGTCTCACTCTCTCCCTCTCTCTGCTCCTGGTCAGTGTCTCGGTGGTTGACTGCCAGGCTGACCCAGCAGCCTGCAGCTCCGGCTTCTGGTAGCTCGGGTCGGACTTTTGCATTTGAGGTGAAAAGTTGCAGGGACTAAAGAAAAACCTATCCGTCTGAGCACAGCCGTGCCAAGAATCTGCTCTTGATTCAGTGTGTAGACGGCGGAGGAATCATGGCGGAAGTGGAAGCCAAGTCTGAATCGAGAACAGTATTGAGTAAAGTTTAAGATGATGAATGGAAAACAGTAGCGTCAAAGAATGGTAGCGAAAAAGGAAATTGTCAACAATTGGAATGGATGATGAGTGTAGGTCAGATAAGGATTTGTTTCTTGTTGGGATGTGTTTTTTGAACATGGATGTGAATCTCGGGAAACTCGTTCGAGGTATCAAAGAAGGTGAAGCATGTGTTGTGTAAAGTGGAATCAATCAGAGGGACCAGGATTGGGCTTGTTATGGTTCAATGTGTTTCTGAAGAGCAGAAAAAGAAGGCATCGGGAATCACATTATTGTGCTTTGGACTGCGGAGTAGAGCAGCAGTTAAAGGAGTCATAACCGGGTGTGTCGATGGAGGTAAATATTGAATACTTCTAGAGAATCCAAGATGTGGTTGGTGCCCGTTGTCTGAACCGCATGGTAAATGGGTAAAAGGTAGAATGTCTGTCGGTTCTTTAGTTTTTTGATAAAGAACACATCCCTACGCATGTAAAGTTAGGTTATGTAAAGTTAGGTTATGTGAAGTTAGGTTATGTAAAGTTAGGTTATGTGAAGTTAGGTTATGTAAAGTTAGGTTATGTAAAGTTAGGTTATGTAAAGTTAGGTTATGTAAAGTTAGGTTATGTAAAGTTAGGTTATGTAAAGTTAGGTTATGTAAAGTATGGTTATGTAAAGTATGGTTATGTAAAGTATGGTTATGTAAAGTTAGGTTATGTAAAGTCAGGTTATGTGAAGTTAGGTTATGTAAAGTATGCAGTAAGAGTATTCGTCAACAAGCCACTTCAGTGCAATAACTGTAAAGGATTTGGCCATGTTGAAAATGTTTGCAGACGGAAGGAGTATATTGAAGACTGGGGTGAAGAAGGTCAGTGGTGTAAAGTTCTTAAGCAAAAATACTTTAAAGTACTACTTAAGTAGTTTTTGGGGGTATCTGTACTTTACTTTGCTATTTATAGTTTTGACAACTTTTACTTTTACTTCACTACATTTTGAAAGAAAATATTGTACTTTTTGCTCCATACATTTCCCTGACAATCCAAAGCACTCGTTACATTTTGAATGCTTAGCAGGAAAGGAAAATTGTGAAATTCACGCACTTATCAAGAGAACACGTGGTCATCCCTACTGGCTATGGTCTGGCAGACTCACTAAACACAAATGCATATTTTGTAAATAATGTCTGAGTGTTGGAGTGTGCCTCTGGCTATCCGTAAATTTTAAAAACAAGAAATGGTGGCGTCTGCTTTGCTTAATATAAGGAATTTGAAATTATTTATACTTTTACTTGTAATACTTAAGTATATTTTAACAATTCCATTTACTTTTGATTCTTAAGTATATTTTAAACCAAATACTTTTACTCAAGTAGTATTTTACTGGGTGACATTCACTTTAAATTTTTTCTAATGTTTCTATACTTTTACTCAAGTATGACAATTGAGTACTTGTTCCACCACTGATCCAGAGTTCTTGGAGTTCTTGGAGTTCCCTGGTGAAGGAGGTAAACAGGGCAAAAGTAAGGGTGGATCAAAGGATCTCCTACGTGGAGGCAAGCAAAGTAATTGAGAAAAGCAAGTGACGCTAGTGTTGATGATATGGTAGTGCCTCCATACTCAACTGCCGGACTGGATTCGAACCCGGAATAACATGGAAGAATGCATAGAATTGCAGGAAATTAGCTTTAAAACAACAAAACAGATTTCTGTCTCATGTATAATGTGTAAAATTGTGTGAAATTACCTTAAAAACTGCAACATTGTCTCTCAACCAACTAGAGGGGTGTAAACAGTTTGGGGTTGCATGGGTTGCGAGGTGGGGGTTTGTTACAACGGCGATAAATTACATGATCCATCCAGACCTTTGCCACCTAGGAAATTTGTGTGACCGAACCTTCTCAAATAGTAGTTGAGTACCCCTGTGGTAGTGGATACACCCCAGCCATTAGTGAAAGTTTGTCAATCAAGAGAACCGGACACGCTTTGTGTGAAAAAGGTGGATTATGTGGCGTTTATTGCAACAGTTATTAATTGTACTGCTCAAGTGTCAAAGAAAAACAACAACATTGGAAATCATTGTTGCTGCGACTCAAAGTTTTCGGGCTGAAAGAATTCACAGCAGAAGACCTGGACTTTGTATTTGAACAGAAGTGGTGTGAATTTTTGGTTAGTGTTTGCTGTTTTTGGTAGTTAGTATGAATTTTTGGTTAGTGTTTGCTGTTTTTGGTAGTTAGTATGAATTTTTGGTTAGTGTTTGCTGTTTTTGGTAGTTAGTATGACATTTTGGTTAGTGTTTGCTGTTTTTGGTAGTTAGTATGAATTTTTGGTTAGTGTTTGCTGTTTTTGATAGTTAGTATGAATTTTTTCATCCAAAACCTCTTTTGTTTTTGGGGATATTTTACTAGCTCCGTACAGTAGGTGGCGGCAATACACTTTATGAGTGTAGTCTGCCAATAAACCTCAAATATATAAGTTTGCAGAGCTAGAGCGGTGTTTGTCAAACCACATCCCGAAAAGCGGTCTTCTCACAAAATTGTCTGTAGTGTCCTAACGGTTTGGTATACAAACTATTATGACCCCTCTATGTGAAGATGGTGTTCTCCGTTTTGCTCTACGACCCTCACAGGCGTCTTGGGACTTGTCTGAAGTCGGTACAGCCGATCTGCCAACTTGTGTCTGTAGCATCAGAATAGTTTGGGCTACACAATAATATGCATCTCTGTGGAAAGGTGAGTCTATCACAAACAAGTACAGTATATATGGATATAGTTGAATGCCAAAAATAAGGAGTTAAATATATGTAAAAAAGGGTGGGACTATCTGTTGTTTCATGTAGTGAATTTGTTAATCAATGCATTTGGCATGTGCTAATCGCAGTAAGGCCAAATTCAATGTTTCATCAAATAATTGTGTATATATATCTTTTTTATTTTATGGGTCATAAAATTAAAAATAAGATCAATTATCCTTGGTGTGACCTTCTTAAAACAATTCCATATGTTAGCTTAATGGAACCCCCCCAACCCCGGCTTAGACAGGGCTTAGACTCTAGAGGGTTTTAACACCTATCCAGGTGTTGTTAGATCTGGCAGAAATCTGCATAGTATTCAGCCTGGAATGTGATAGCTAGTGATGGCGCAATTGGGCGTCAGATTGCTGTATTATATGATAAGGAAAGCTAATATATTTATTAACACCTATCCAGGTGTTGTTAGATCTGGCAGGAATCTGCAAAGTTTTCATCTGGGAACGTGCCCAAGGCCACCATGAAAATGAATGTCCCTTGTATAAAAAAGTGCCAACAGAACAACAGCATTTTTCAACATGTAATTACTGGATAAATGGTCTAGTCCCGCTTCATAACTGGGTTGATGATCTGCTGCTACTCTGTGCTGTACTCCACGCAATATTTATTTTTGGCTTAACTACACTGCTTGTAATGACTATATGCTGTCTTCTTATATGTGTACCACCTAATAGGATTTATTTTTATTTTGTGTGTGTGAGTTAAGTTTTGTTTGTCCTCTACATTGGCCATCCCATTCAACAGTACAATGAATGTCAATGTTTGTATTGCTGTCTTTTTAAATGCATTTTAAAATGGAAAATAATAAACATATTATATATATATATATATATATATATATATATATATACAGTGGGGAGAACAAGTATTTGATACACTGCCGATTTTGAAGGTTTTCCTACTTACAAAGCATGTAGAGGTCTGTAATTTTTATCATAGGTACACTTCAACTGTGAGAGACGGAATCTAAAACAAAAATCCAGAAAATCACATTGTATGATTTTTAAGTAATTAATTTGCATTTTATTGCATGACATAAGTATTTGATACATCAGAAAAGCAGAACTTAATATTTGGTACAGAAACCTTTGTTTGCAATTACAAAGATCATACGTTTCCTGTAGTTATTGACCAGGTTTGCACACACTGCAGCAGGGATTTTGGCCCACTCCTCCATACATACCTTCTCCAGATCCTTCAGGTTTCGGGGCTGTCGGTGGGCAATACGGACGTTCAGCTCCCTCCAAAGATTTTCTATTGGGTTCAGGTCTGGAGACTGGCTAGGCCACTCCAGGACCTTGAGATGCTTCTTACGGAGCCACTCCTTAGTTGCCCTGGCTGTGTGTTTCGGGTCGTTGTCATGCTGGAAGATCCAGCCACGACCCATCTTCAATGCTCTTACTGAGGGAAGGAGGTTTTTGGCCAAGATCTCGCGATACATGGCCCCATCCATCCTCCCCTCAATACGGTGCAGTCGTCCTGTCCCCTTTGCAGAAAAGCATCCCCAAAGAATTATGTTTCCACCTCCATGCTTCACGGTTGGGAGGGTGTTCTTGGGGTTGTACTCAACCTTCTTCTTCCTCCAAACACGGCGAGTGGAGTTTAGACCAAAAAGCTCTATTTTTGTCTCATCAGACCACATGACCTTCTCCCATTCCTCCTCTGGATCATCCAGATGGTCATTGGCAAACTTCAGACGGGCCTGGACATGCGCTGGCTTGAGCAGGGGGACCTTGCGTGCGCTGCAGGATTTCAATCCATGACAGCGTAGTGTGTAACTAATGGTTTTCTTTGAGACTGTGGTCCCAGCTCTCTTCAGGTCATTGACCAGGTCCTGCCGTGTAGTTCTGGGCTGATCCCTCACCTTCCTTATGATCATTGATGCCCCACGAGGTGAGATCTTGCATGGAGCCCCAGACCGAGGGTGATTGACCGTCATCTTGAACATCTTCCATTTTCTAATAATTGCGCCAACAGTTGTTGCCTTCTCACCAAGCTGCTTGCCTATTGTCCTGTAGCCCATCCCAGCCTTGTGCAGGTCTACAATTTTATCCCTGATGTCCTTACACAGCTCTCTGGTCTTGGCCATTGTGGAGAGGTTGGAGTCTGTTTGATTGAGTGTGTGTACAGGTGTCTTTTATACAGGTAACAAGTTCAAACAGGTGCAGTTAATACAGGTAATGAGTGGAGAACAGGAGGGCTTCTAAAAGAAAAACTAACAGGTCTGTGAGAGCCGGAATTCTTACTGGTTGGTAGGTGATCAAATACTTATGTCACGCAATAAAATGCAATTTAATTACTTAAAAATCATACAATGTGATTTTCTGGATTTTTGTTTTAGATTCCGTCTCTCACAGTTGAAGTGTACCTATGATAAAAATTACAGACCTCTACATGCTTTGTAAGTAGGAAAACCTTCAAAATCGGCAGTGTATCAAATACTTGTTCTCCCCACTGTATATATATATATATATATACAGTGGGGCAAAAAAGTATTTAGTCAGCCACCAATTGTGCAAGTTTTCCCACTTAAAAAGATGAGAGAGGCCTGTAATTTTCATCATCGGTACACTTCAACTATGACAGGCAAAATCAGAAAAAGAAATCCAGAAAATCACATTGTAGGATTTTTTTATGAATTTATTTGCAAATTATGGTGGAAAATAAGTATTTGGTCACCTACAAACAAGCAAGATTTCTGGCTCTCACAGACCTGTAACTTCTTCTTTAAGAGGCTCCTCTGTCCTCCACTCGTTACCTGTATTAATGGCACCTGTTTGAACTTGTTATCAGTATAAAAGACACCTGTCCACAACCTCAAACAGTCACACTCCAAACTCCACTATGGCCAAGACCAAAGAGCTGTCAAAGGACACCAGAAACCAAATTGTAGACCTGCACCAGGCTGGGAAGACTGAATCTGCAATAGGTAAGCAGCTTTGTTTGAAGAAATCAACTGTGGGAGCAATTATTAGGAAATGGAAGACATACAAGACCACTGATAATCTCCCTCGATCTGGGGCTCCACGCAAGATCTCACCCCGTGGGGTCAAAATGATCACAAGAACGGTGAGCAAAAATCCCAGAACCACACGGGGGGACCTCTGCCTGGCCGGTTCCCCTCCACTGGGATTCTCTACCTCTAGCCCTATTACAGGGGCTGAGTCACTGGCTTACTGGTGCTCTTTCATGCCGTCCCTAGGAGGGGTGCGTCACTTGAGTGGGTTGAGTTACTGACGTGATCTTCCTGTCTGGGTTGGCGCCCCCCCTTGGTTTGTGCTGTGGTGGAGATCTTTGTGGGCTATACTCGGCCTTGTCTCAGGATTGTAAGTTGGTGGTTGAAGATATCCCTCTAGTGGTGTGGGGGCTGTGCTTTGGCAAAGTGGGTGGGGTTATATCCTTCCTGTTTGGCCCTGTCCGGGGGTATCATCGGATGGGGCCACAGTGTCTCCTGTTCCCTCCTGTCTCAGCCTCCAGTATTTATGCTGCAGTAGTTTGTGTCGGGGGCTAGGGCCAGTTGGTTATATCTGGAGTACTTCTCCTGTCTTATCCAGTGTCCTGTGTGAATTTAAGTATGCTCTCTCTAATTCTCTCCTTCTATCTTTCTTTCTCTCTCTCGGAGGACCTGAGCCCTAGGACCATACGTCAGGACTACCGGGCATGATGACTCCTTGCTGTCCCCAGTCCACCTGGCCTTGCTGCTGTTCCAGTTTCAACTGTTCTGCCTGCGATTATGGAACCCCTACCTGTCCCAGACCTGCTGTTTTCAACTCTTAATGATCGGCTATGAAAAGCCAACTGACATTTATTCCTGATTATTATTTGACCATGCTTGTCATTTATGAACATTTTGAACATCTTGGCTCTCTCTAATTCTCTCCTTCTCTCTTTCTTTCTCTCTCTCGGAGGACCTGATCCCTAGGACCATACGTCAGGACTACCGGGCATGATGACTCCTTGCTGTCCCCAGTCCACCTGGCCTTGCTGCTGTTCCAGTTTCAACTGTTCTGCCTGCGGTTATGGAACCCCTACCTGTCCCAGACCTGCTGTTTTCAACTCTTAATTATCGGCTATGAAAAGCAAACTGACATTTATTCCTGATTATTATTTGACCATGCTTGTCATTTATGAACATTTTGAACATCTTGGCCATGTTCTGTTATAATCTCCACCCGTCACAGCCAGAAGAGGACTGGCCACCCCTCATAGCCTGGTTCCTCTCTAGGTTTCTTCCTAGGTTTTGGCCTTTCTAGGGAGTTTTTCCTAGCCACCGTGCTTCTACACCTGCATTGCTTGCTGTTTGGGGTTTTAAGCTGGGTTTCTGTACAGCACTTTGAGATATTAGCTGATGTACGAAGGGCTATATAAAATTAACTTGATTGATTGACCTAGTGAATGACCTGCAGAGAGCTGGGACCAAAGTAACAAAGCCTACCATCAGTAACACACTACGCCGCCAGGGACTCAAATCCTGCAGTGCCAGACGTGTCCCCCTGCTTAAGCCAGTACATGTCCAGGCCCGTCTGAAGTTTGCTAGAGAGCATTTGGATGATCCAGAAGAAGATTGGGAGAATGTCATATGGTCAGATGAAACCAAAATAGAACTTTTTGGTAAAAACTCAACTCGTCGTGTTTGGAGGACAAAGATTGCTGAGTTGCATCCAAAGAACACCATACCTACTGTGAAGCATGGGGGTGGAAACATCATGCTTTGGGGCTGTTGTTCTGCAAAGGGACCAGGACGACTGATCCGTGTAAAGGAAAGAATGAATGGGGCCATGTATCGTGAGATTTTGAGTGAAAACCTCCTTTCATCAGCAAGGGCATTGAAGATGAAACGTGGCTGGGTCTTTCAGCATGAAAATGATCCCAAACACACCGCCCGGGCAACGAAGGAGTGGATTCGTAAGAAGCATTTCAAGGTCCTGGAGTGGCCTAGCCAGTCTCCAGATCTCAACCCCATAGAAAATCTCACTGCTCTAGAGGAGATCTGCATGGAGGAATGGGCCAAAATACCAGCAACAGTGTGTGAAAACCTTGTGAAGACTTACAGAAAACGTTTGACCTCTGTCATTGCCAACAAAGGGTATATAACAAAGTATTGAGATAAACTTTTGTTATTGACCAAATACTTATTTTCCACCATAATTTGCAAATAAATTCATTAAAAATCCTACAATGTGATTTTCTGGATTTTTTTCTTCTCATTTTGTCTGTCATAGTTGAAGTGTACCTATGAGGAAAATTACAGGCCTCTCTCATCTTTTTAAGTGGGAGAACTTGCACAATTGGTGGCTGACTAAATACTTTTTTGCCCCACTGTATATAAACTGCTCAAAAAAATAAAGGGAACACTTAAACAACACAATGTAACTCCAAGTCAATCACACTTCTGTGAAATCAAACTGTCCACTTAGGAAGCAACATTGATTGACAATAAATTTCACATGCTGTTGTGCAAATGGAATAGACAAAAGGTGGAAATTATAGGCAATTAGTAAGACACCCCCAAAAAAGGAGTGATTCTGCAGGTGGTGACCACAGACCACTTCTCAGTTCCTATGCTTCCTGGCTGATGTTTTGGTCACTTTTGAATGCTGGCGGTGCTCTCACTCTAGTGGTAGCATGAGACGGAGTCTACAACCCACACAAGTGGCTCAGGTAGAGCAGTTCATCCAGGATGGCACATCAATGCGAGCTGTGGCAAAAAGGTTTGCTGTGTCTGTCAGCGTAGTGTCCAGAGCATGGAGGCGCTACCAGGAGACAGGCCAGTACATCAGGAGACGTGGAGGAGGCCGTAGGAGGGCAACAACCCAGCAGCAGGACCGCTACCTCCGCCTTTGTGCAAGGAGGTGCACTGCCAGAGCCCTGCAAAATGACCTCCAGCAGGCCACAAATGTGCATAAATGTGAATAAAAAGCTGTGCCTTCCTGCTACATCGTGACAGATGTTAATGCTTTTGTTATGAAACGGAGGTAGTTTAGTAGCCTTGTGAAACTACCCTGGGTCCAGTTTCCAAAAAGCATCTTAAGGATAAGTTCATCGTTAGAACCTTCGTAGGAGCATCGATAGTTCTCCAAGCTGTTTCCAAAACCATCGTTATTAATGTTGCACTTTTAAACGCTCGTAATCTAGAATGGCTAAGTGCGTTGTTAAATGCTTTTTTGCCCTCCCGCGTCACTTTATCCACAGAAGAATCACATGGTTTATCCATCTCTCTGTGACCGCCGATAACTTCAGAACAAAGTTGACTACAAATACATATATTTGTAGACTAAATTGAAAAACAAACACTGTACTTTAGCCTTTCAATTATATTCCAAATCAAATCAAATTCTATTTGTCACATGCGCCGAATACAACAGGTGTTTGCCTACTTAAAATACCGTAACCAACAATGCAGATATTTTTAATAAGTAAGTTAGAAAATATTCTGTTAAAAAACAATAAAATAACGATAACGAGGCTATGTACAGGGGGTTCCGGAACCGAGTCAATGTGCAGGGGTATAGGTTAGTCGAGGTAATTGAGGTAATATGTACATACAGGTAGAGGTAAAGTGACTATGCATAGATAATAACAGAGAGTAGCAGCAGCGTAAAAAAGGGTGTCAAAGCAAATTGTCTGGGTAGCCATTTGATTTACTGTTTAGCAATCTAATGACTTGGAGGTAGAAGCTGTTAAGGAGCCTTTTGGACCTAGACTTGGTGCTCCGGTACCACTTGCCATGCAGTAGCAGAGAGAAGAGTCTATGACTTGGGTGGCTGGAGAATCGGACAATTTTTAGGACCCTCCTCTGACACCGCCTGGAATAGAGGTCCTGGTTGGCAGGAATCTTGGCCCCAGTGATGTACTGGGCCATACGCACTACCCTCTGAAGTGCCATGCGCGTGGATGCCCAGCACTTGCCATACCAAGTGGTGATGCAACCATTCAGGATGCTCGATGGTGCAGCTGTTAAACTTTTTGAGGATCTGAGAACCCGTGCCAAATCTTTTCAGTATCCTAAGGGGGATATAGGCATTGTCGTGCCCTCTTCACGACTGTCTTGGTGTGTTTGGACCATGATAGTTTGTTAGTGATGTCGACACCAAGGAACTTGAAGCTCTCAACCTGCTCCACTACAGCCCTGTCGATGTGAATGGGGGTGTGCTCAGCCCTTCTTTTCCTGTAGTCCACAATCATCTCCTTTGTCTTGATCACTTTGAGGAAGAGGCTATTGTCCTGGCAACACACTGTCAGGTCTCTGACCTACTCCCTCCTCCATCGTTGTCTTTGATCAGGCCTACCACTGTTGTGTCGTCGGCAAACTTAATGATGGTGTTGGAGTCGTGCGTGGCCAGGCACAGTGGGTGAACAGGGAGTAAAGGAAGGGACTAAGCACGCACCCCTGAGGGGCCCCCGTGTTGATGGTCAGCATGGCAGATGTGTTGTTGAATACATTTCATGTTTAATCAGTTTAATTCAATTTTGCTACTTGTAGCCTATGCTATTGTCTGTAATTTGTCTCAATATATTTTATTATGTGTAGCCTAACGTGCGCAACTATATGCCAAATCTGTGATCTATATTTTGGAGGAACATCCCATCACCACTCTAGAACAACATCCCATCACCACTGTGGAACAACATCACATCACCACTCTGGAACAACATCACATCACCACTCTGGAACAACATCACATCACCACTCTGGAACAACATCCCATCACCACTGTGGAACAACATCACCACTCTGGAACAACATCACATCACTACTCTGGAACAACATGACATCACCACTCTGGAACAACATCACATCACCACTCTGGAACAACATCCCATCACCACTGTGGAACAATATGACATCACCACTCTGGAACAACATGACATCACCACTCTGGAACAACATGACATCACCACTCTGGAACAACATGACATCACCACTCTGGAACAACATGACATCACCACTCTGGAACAACATGACATCACCACTCTGGAACAACATGACATCACCACTCTGGAACAACATCACCACTCTGGAGCAACATCGCATCACCACTCTGGAACAACATGACATCACCACTCTGGAACAGCCTAAACTTAACCTTAGACACCTCTACATTTGACGTTGGGAAATTTGACATTTGAGAAACATGGATGAAACTCTAATTCTGACTTGAGACTATGAGAGTTAGTTGGTCAATTCACCGTCTATTCCACATTGGTTAAATGTAAATTAATTCAAAAGAAGTGGAAACAATGTTGATTCAACCAGTGGGGCATCTGTGATGAACTGTAAAAAATGTTTACTACCTTAGCTGCGCCAAATAGCAATCCCAGAAATGTACCTGCCTTGTGAAATAATATGAATATACCATAAAGAATCCACCCTAACGTTACTGCCATCCACTCCCTAGTCATCAGTCTCCCCTCCCTGTCCTGAAACAAGAAGAATAATGAAGAATCATGACTGATAGAAAATTATAACTCTTTCAGAATTTTCCTTTCAGTGTAATCAGCTTCAGACTTCCTGTGAAACTAGTACCATAAAACCATACAGAATTCTTTGAAACCTCATTACTGATTTACAGTAAAGAAAGATAAATGTAATGATTCATGTTTGGATCATCACGCTCAAAAGGAAGGAATACAGTCCCCATACACACACACACAGACAGACAGACATACTGTCACGGCTGTTGAATGAAGAGGACCAAGGTGCAGCGTGGTAAACGTACATATTACCTTTTATTAGGTGATGACGCCGACAAAACAATAAACAATACCAAACAACCGTGAAGCTTGTGCCACAAACAAAGTTAACTTCCCACAAAGACAGGTGGGAAAAAGGGATAACTAAGTATGGTTCTCAATCAGAGACAACGATAGACAGCTGTCCCTGATTGAGAACCCTACCCGGCCAAAACATAGAAATACAAATAATAGAACGAAAGAACATAGAATACCCACCCCAAATCACACCCTGACTGAACCAAATAGAGACATAAAAAGGATCTCAAAGGTCAGGGCGTGACACAGACAGACAGACAGACAGACACACACAAACAAAGGTTAATGATTCATGGAAAACCCTAGAAGTTAATGATTAGTGTGTACTGCTACAGACAGACCTCACCCTCCTCTCTCCATCCCTGTCTGACGGTACAGTCCAGTATATATACAGGTGTACTGTATCTTCCAGGGTGTTCCTCTACAGTGTGGGTTATTACTGCAACAGAGACAGGGAAAGAGGAAGAGATCCAACTACGCTCAAATAACCCGAGAAGGTATGGAAGCTTTGAGAAGGTTTCTTTACATAACTGGTGCTATTATATCACAAAACAATTCAGAGGTCTTTATTTTCATTTTGTTTACCATTATTGGTGTCATTTTACAGTAAATGTTTTTTATAGTCCTTAGATCATATTATAAACTGGGTGGGTCAAGCCCTGAACGCTGATTGTCTGACAGACGTGGTATATCAGAGTATGACAAAACATTTATTTATACTGCTCTAATTATGTTGGTAAACAGTTTATAATAGCAATAAGGCACTTCGGGGGCTTGTGGTATATTGCCAATATACCAAGGCTAAGGGCGTCGTGCTTAAGAACAGCCATTAGCTGTGGTATTTTGACCATATACCACATCCCCTAATATCTTATTGCTTAAATATATATTGTTTGTTGTGAAAATATACAGTTTTCGGTTATTAATGCTTTGTTAAAATATATTTTCTGAAAGTGTATATTATTGTCTTTAGACAAAACTATACTATGTTTCTGAATTAATATATTTTATTAATCGGTTCAGTTTTTGCTGAAGTGGAAAGATTTGATTTATTTATTTATTTATTTTATTATTATTATTTTTTTTTATTTTTTTTATTTAACAGGCTAACCGGATAGAAGCATTAATCTCTGTATGTTCCTAGGAAACATGGAATGCAATATTCACCAACATTATAGGACATGTTGGGTTGTGGCCAAGAGATTTAACAACAGGGGCTGGGGCAGGGATTTGCTTACAGTTGTTGATAATGAATCCCACTTCATGATGATAATGATGATGATGATGATGATGGCAGTCTCTCTCTCTTACCTCGCCCCCACTCCCCTCTTCTCTCCCACACAGACTGATGATGTTACCGGTGCTGGGTATGTCCTGTTTGGCCCTGGTCCTATCAGGAGGAGCCTGGGCGTTTGCTCCCAGCGGGGTCGGAGACTCCACTCACGCCAGCATCACGGGAACGGCCGTTCTACAGAAGGTCACAGAGGTGTGCCGAGCCATCGCCGAGTCAGAGGGACAAGACTTCACCCCCACGGTAAGTTTGTGTGTGTGTGTGTGTGTGTGTGTGTGTGTGTGTGTGTGTGTGTGTGTGTGTGTGTGTGTGTGTGTGTGTGTGTGTGTGTGTGTGTGTGTGTGTGTGTGTGTGTGTGTGTGTGTGTGTGTGTGTGTGTGTGTGTGTGTGTGTGTGAGAGAGAGAGAGAGAGCGAGCGAGATAAAGAAAATAGAGTATTGTGTCAGAATGTCTAGCCTTTAACCTCTGACCTTTCCCTTTAGGGTAACTCTGCAGAGGAGCTGGTCCAGGCCTGCCTGGGACCCAAAGCAACAGGTGAAGTGTCAGCAGCTAAGTTCAAATCTGCCCTGAATGAGATCTACGTACAGAACGGACAGGTGGACAGAGACTTTGTCAACAGGTTGGTGCCCCATTGATAGAGAATGAGGTTCCCTTATTATGTCAACAGGTTGGTGCTCCATTGATAGAGGATGAGGTTCCCTTATTATGTCAACAGGTTGGTGATCCATTGATAGAGGATGAGGTTCCATTATTATGTCAACAGGTAGGTGCTCCATTGATAGAGGATGAGGTTCCCTTATTATGTCAACAGGTTGGTGCTCCATTGATAGAGAATGTGGTTCCCTAATTATGTAAACAGGTTGGTGCTCCATTGATAGAGGATGAGGTTCACTTATTATGTCAACAGGTTGGTGCTCCATTGATAGAGGATGAGGTTCCCTTATTATGTAAACAGGTTGGTGCTCCATTGATAGAGGATGAGGTTCCCTTATTATGTAAACAGGTTGGTGCTCCATTGATAGAGGATGAGGTTCACTTATTATGTCAACAGGTTGGTGCTCCATTGATAGAGGATGAGGTTCACTTATTATGTCAACAGGTTGGTGCGCCATTAATAGAGAATGAGGTTCACTTATTATGTCAACAGGTTGGTGCTCCATTGATAGAGGATGAGGTTCACTTATTATGTCAACAGGTTGGTGCTCCATTGATAGAGAATGAGGTTCACTTATTATGTCAACAGGTTGGTGCTCCATTGATAGAGGATGAGGTTCCCTTATTATGTAAACAGGTTGGTGCTCCATTGATAGAGGATGAGGTTCCCTTATTATGTCAACAGGTTGGTGCTCCATTGATAGAGGATGAGGTTCCTTTATTATGTCAATAGGTTGGTACTCCATTGATAGAGAATGAGGTTCCCTTATTATGTCAACAGGTTGGTGCTCCATTGATAGAGGATGAGGTTCCCTTATTATGTCAACATGTTGGTGCTCCATTGATAGAGGATGAGGTTCCCTTATTATGTCAACATGTTGGTGCTCCATTGATAGAGGATGAGGTTCCCTTATTATGTCAACAGGTTGGTGCGCCATTAATAGAGAATGAGGTTCCCTTATTATGTCAACAGGTTGGTGCTCCATTGATAGAGAATGAGGTTCACTTGTTATGTAAAATGCTTGGATTGCTTGGAATTAGCACAGAAAATGCAACACGTTTTTAATTACATTCTTATTTAAAAAAGCCTCCTGAATGGCGCAGCAGTCTAAGGCACTGCATCGCACTGCTAGCTGCATCACTACAGATCCTGGTTTGATTCCAGGATGTGTCGCAGCCGGCCGCAGCTTGGAGACCCATGAGGCGACACACAATTGTACCGGTTAGGGGACGGTTTGGCCGGCCGGGATGTCCTTGTCCCATCGCGCTCTAGCGACTCCTGTGGTGTGCATGATGCATGCACGCTGACACGTCGCCAGGTGTATGATGTTTCCTCCGACACATTGGTGCAGCTGGTTTACAGGTTAAGCAAACATTGTGTCAAGAATCAGTGCGGATTGGCGGGGTCATTTTTCGGAGAATGCACGGCTCTCATTGTAGAATAATAGTGAAGACATCAAAACTATGAAATAAAACATATGGAATCATGTAGTAACCAACATTTCTTTCAACAAATCAAAATATATTTTATATTTGCAATTCTTCAAATTGCCACCCTTTACCTTGATGACAGCTTTGCACACTCTTGGCAATCTCTCAACCAGCTTCATGAGGTAGTAACCTGGAATGCATTTCAATTAACAGGTGTACCTTCTTAAAAGTTAGCTTGTGGAATTTCTTTCCTTCTTAATTAATTTGAGCCAATCAGTTGTGTTATGACAAGGTAGGAGGGGTATCCAGACGATGGCTATATTTGGTAAAACACCAAGTCCATATTATGGCAGGAACAGCTCAAATAAGCAAAGAGAAATGTCAGTCCATCATTACTTTAAAACTTCTCTAGGATAGGTGGGACGGTAGCGTCCCACTTGGCAAAAATCCAGAAAAAATGTAGCAAGGACAGCATCCCGGATTTCCCTCTTCACTGTTGACGTTGAGACTGGTGTTTTGCGGGTACTATTTAATGAAGCTGCCAGTTGAGGACTTGTGAGGCGTCTGTTTCTCAAACTAGACACTCTAATGTACTTGTTCTCTTGCTCAGTTGTGCACCGGGGCCTCCCACTCCTCTTCCTATTCTGGTTAGGGCCAGTTTGCGCTGTTCTGTGAAGGGAGTAGTACACAGCGTTGTACGAGATCTTCAGTTTCTTGGCAATTTCTCACATGGAATAGCCTTCATTTCTCAGAACAAGAATAGACTGACGAGTTTCAGAAGAAAGTTCTTTGTTTCTGGCCATTTTGAGCCTGTAATCAAACCCATAAATGCTGATGCTCCAGATACTCAACTAGTCTAAAGAAAGACAGTTTTACTGCTTTTTTAATCAGAACAAGAGTTTTCAGCTGTGCTAACATGATTACAAAATGGTTTTCTAATGATCAATTAGCCATTTAAAATGATAAACATGGATTAGCTAACACAATGTGCTATTGGAACACAGGAGTGATGGTTGAACTAGTTTTCTTATCCAGCACATGTCATATGCTGCTCTCAAACCCTTTATTCCTAAGAACCTTATTGGAAAGGTTTAGGATGTGCATCACTCATACACCCTTCTTCTAGTGGATCTAATGTATGAACTATATAAACAATTAATCATTGTCATTATTGTGCCAGTCCAAGTGAACATTTGGTATATCCCTCCTACAGTCGTTTTCTATATAAAACCAATTGATCAAAATCTTTATTATAACAGCCCAGCCCATCACTTCAACTCTGAGGCGTTTGCTGAGGGCCGGCGCCTTATAACTGATGGGGTGGCCAGCATCAAGGCCAACGTACAAATGGAGAACTTCCAGGCTGCCAGAGAGACACTGGGGAGAGTAGTACACACACTACAGGTAAGAGGAGAGAGAGGGGGGGGGTGAAAGAGGGGATATGCAAACATTTCAGGTAGTTAGAGAGACACTGGGGAGAGGACTGTACACAGTACAGGTAGTTAGAGAGACACTGGGGAGAGGACTGTACACAGTACAGGTAGCTAGAGAGACACTGGGGAGAGTACTGTACACAGTACAGGTAGCTAGAGAGACACTGGGGAGAGGACTGTACACAGTGCAGGTAGCTAGAGAGACACTGGGGAGAGGACTGTACACAGTACAGGTAGCTAGAGAGACACTGGGGAGAGGACTGTACACAGTACAGGTAGCTAGAGAGACACTGGGGAGAGGACTGTACACAGTACAGGTAGCTAGAGAGACACTGGGGAGAGGACTGTACACAGTACAGGTAGCTAGAGAGACACTGGGGAGAGGACTGTACACAGTACAGGTAGCTAGAGAGACACTGGGTAGAGGACTGTACACAGTACAGGTAGCTAGAGAGACACTGGGTAGAGGACTGTACACAGTACAGGTAGCTAGAGAGACACTGGGGAGAGGACTGTACACAGTACAGGTAGCTAGATAGACACTGGGGAGAGGACTGTACACAGTACAGGTCTTTTTTAGTGCTGCGAAATGTTTTGTTGTGCTCCTAACTTTTTTATTTTGGGAGCACCACTGTTATCAGAGCCATGACTGCAGGTAAGGGGAGAGAGAGGGAGAGAAAGAGAGGGAGGAGTGGGAGAGGGAGAGGGAGGAGTGGGAGAGGGAGAGAGAGGAGGAGAGAGGGATAGAGAGAGAGAGAGGGAGAGAGAGATTTAGAAGAGAGAGAGAGAGAGAGAGAGAGAGAGAGAGAGAGAGAGAGAGAGAGAGAGAGAGAGAGAGAGAGAGAGAGAGAGAGAGAGAGAGTGTGAGTAAAGGGTAGAGAGGAAGAAAGTCAGAACTTCCAGGAATGAAGGGAGATAAGATAACTAATAAAAGGATAGAGGGAGAAGGGAACGGGGGGTCTGCTGAAACAGGACTAGTAAAGCCGCAGGAAGTTGTTTGGGGGTGCTGCGTATTTATTTCTTTTTTCAAGGGGTGGGGGCTGGGGTATTCAAATATATATATTTGCTTGCGCTACAGAGGCTATATTGGTCTGCTAATACAGAACTAGTAAAGGCCCAGTGCACTACTTTTGTGAGAAAACATTAATTTTTTTATTTTTTATTAATATTTGTATATATTTTTTCAGGGGGTGCTGCAGCACGCTCAGCATCCCTACTTCCTGCGGCTAAGGAGGGGAAAGAGAAACATCTATCTCACCTCATCTCTCATTTCATATTTCATGTTGGCTCAAGTATTTTCATCTGAACCAAGTTAACTTCTGTCTTGAGGTGTCTGTAATAGGGAATTAGATAGATATCTTTCCCACAGACACAGACTTGGTATATAATACATGCTTGTGTTTTGTCAGGACTTCTACAGCCACAGTAACTGGGTGGATCTGGGATACACTGAACCCTACGCCAACCTGATCCGCCCCGATCTCCCACTGGAAAACCTGGCAGGTAGGGTGGGCTTGTGTTAAAGCAGCAACGAGGACAGCTAGGCGTGGGAACCAACTGGAGGGAGGGAGGGTGGTACGACAGGGAGGGAGGGAGGGAGGGAGGGGGGGAGGGAGGGAGGGAGGGAGGGAGGATGGTAGGATGGTAGGGCAGGGAAGGAGGGAGGTAGGGCAGGGAAGGAAGGAAGGAGGGAGGTAGGGCAGGGAGGGACTGAGGGAGGTAGGGCAGGGAACGAAGGAGGGAGGTAGGGTGGTAGGGCAGGGAAGGAGGGAAGGAAGGAGGGAGGGAGGGAGGGAGGGAGGGAGGGAGGGCAGGGAGGGAGGGAGGGAGGTAGGGCAGGGAAGGAGGGAGGGAGGTAGGGTGGTAGGGAGGGAGGGAGGGAGGTAGGGCAGGGAACGAAGGAGGGAGGTAGGGTGGTAGGGCAGGGAAGGAGGGAAGGAAGGAGGGAGAGAGGGAGGGAGGGAGGGAGGGAGGGAGGGAGGGAGGGAAGGGAGGGAGGGAGGGACGGAGGGAGGAAGGGAGGGGGGGAGGGAGGGAGGGAGGGAGGGAGGGAGGGAGGGAGGGAGGGCAGGGAGGGAGGGAGGTAGGGCAGGGAAGGAGGGAGAGAGGGAGGGAGGGTGGTAGGGAGGGGGGTAGGGAAGGGAAGGAAGGAAGGAGGGAGGGTGGGAAGGAAGGAGGGAGGGAGGGAGGGAGGGAGGGAGGGAGGGAGGGAGGGAGGGAGGGCAGGGAAGGAAGGGGGAAGGAACGGAGGGAGGTAGGGCAGGGAAGGAAGGAGGGAGGGTGGGTGGTAGGGCAGGTGAGGAAGGAGGGAGGGAGGGTGGTAGGGCAGGTGAGGAAGGAGGGAGGGTGAGTGGTAGGGAAGGGAAGGAAGGGGGAAGGGACGGAGGGTGGTAGGGCAGGTGAGGAGGGAGGGAGGGTGGGTGGTAGGGAAGGGAAGGAAGGGGGAAGGGACGGAGGGTGGTAGGGCAGGTGAGGAAGGAGGGAGGGTGGGTGGTAGGGAAGGGAAGGAAGGAGGGACGGAGGGTGGTAGGGCAGGGAAGGAAGGAGGGAGGGAGGGTGGTAGGGCAGGGAAGGAAGGAGGGAGGGAGGGTGGTAGGGCAGGGAAGGAAGGAGGGAGGGAGGGTGGTAGGGCAGGGAAGGAAGGAGGGAGGGAGGGTGGTAGGGCAAGGAAGGAAGGAGGGAGGGAGGGTGGTAGGGCAGGTGAGGAAGGAGGGAGGGGGGGTGGTAGGGCAGGTGAGGAAGGAGGGAAGGAGGGTGGTAGGGCAGGGAAGGAAGGAGGGAGGGAGGGTGGTAGGGCAGGGAAGGAAGGAGGGACGGAGGGTGGTAGGGCAGGTGAGGAAGGAGGGGCGAAGGGTGGTAGGGCAGGGAAGGAAGGAGGGAAGGAGGGTGGTAGGGCAGGGAAGGAAGGAGGGACGGAGGGTGGTAGGGCAGGGAAGGAAGGAGGGAAGGAGGGTGGTAGGGCAAGGAAGGAAGGAGGGAGGGGTGCTTGAAATGTTAGAGAAAAAGTATGACAGCAGATTAAAAAGGAGAGACAAAGAGAGAAATCTGCTGCCACCTCTGGCTTCATACAATAGTGAGGTCATTAAGGGTTTACAGGAAGTCTAAAGGGCAGACAGAGAGGGACACAAACACACACGTAATCTCCTATGTTCAACAGAGCAAGATAAAGCAGAACAGTCTGTGGGAATTATGGGTTAGAGAAAGGATCACCACGCCCATTTAGGGTTTAGGAGAGTATGTGTGTGTGTGTGTGTGTGTGTGTGTGTGTGTGTGTGTGTGTGTGTGTGTGTGTGTGTGTGTGTGTGTGTGTGTGTGTGTGTGTGTGTGTGTGTGTGTGTGTGTGTGTGTGTGTGTGTGTGTGTGTGTGCGTGCGTGCGTGCATGTGTGTGAGGGTCATTCTTGATTTACGGTAGTAAATGATGTCCCTTGACAATTTTGTTAACTGTTATTTTACAAGAAAAAATATGTAAGACCTTTATACTGCAACCCATCTACACTAGCGGTCAAATGTTTATGAACACCTACTCATTCCAGGGTTTTTCTTTTTTTTTTTACTATTTTCTACATTGTAGAATAACAGTGAATACATGAAAACTATGAAATAACACATGGAATCATGTAGTATCCAAAAAAGTGTTAAGCAAATCAAAATAAATTTGAGATTTGAGATTCTTCAAATTGCCACGCTTTGCCTTTATGACAGCTTTGCACACTCTTGCCGTTCTCTCAACCAGCTTCATGAGGTAGTCATCTGGAATGCATTTCAATTAACAAGTGTGGCTTCTTAAAAGTTAACTTGTGGAATTTCTTTCCTTCTTAATGCATTTTAGCCAATCAATTGTGTTGAAGATAACCCTATTTGGTAAAAGACCAAGTCCATATTAGAGCAAGAACAGTTCAAATAACCAAAGAGAGATGACAGTCCATCATTACTTTAAGATATGAAGTTCAGTCAACATGGAAAATTTCAACAACTTTGAAAGTTTCAGGTTCAGTCACAAAAACCATCAAGCGCTATGATGAAACTATGATGAAACTGTCTCTGGGTCTTCCACAGGAATGGAAGACCCAGAGTTACCTCTACTGCAGAGGATACGTTTATTAGAGTAACCAGCCTCAGAAAATGCAGACCAAATAAATGCTTCACAGAGTTCAAGTAACAGACACATCTCAACATGTTCAGAGGAGACTGTGTGAGTCAGGCCTTCGTGGTCAAATTATTACAAAGAAACCACTACTAAAGGATCAATAAGAGGAAGAGACTTGCTTGGGCCAAGAAACACGAGCAATGGACATTAGACTGGTGGTAATCTCTCCTTTGGTCCGGAGTCCAAATGTTATATTTTTGGTTCCAACCGCCGTGTCTTTGTGAGACGTGGTGTGGGTGAACACATGATCTCTGCATGTGTATTTCCCACCGTAAAGCATGGAGGAGGAGGTGTTATGGTGTGGGGGTGCTTTGCTGGTGACACTGTCTGTGATTTATTTAGAATACAAGGCACACTTAACCAGCATGGCTACCATAGCATTCTGCAGCGATACGTCATCCCATCTGGTTTGGGTTTAGCGGGATTATAATTTGTTTTTCAACAGGACAATGACCCAACACACCTCCAGGCTATGTAAGGGCTATTTTACCAAGAAGGAGAGTGCGTCAGATGACCTGGTCTCCACAATCCCCCGACCTCAACCAAATTGTGATGTTTTGGGATGAGTTGGACAGCAGATTGAAGGAAAAGCAGCCAACAAGTGCTCAGCATGTGTGGGAACTCCTTCAAGACTGTTGGAAAAGCATTCCAGGTGAAGCTGATTGAGACAATACCAAGAGTGTGCAAAGCTGTCATCAAGGCAAAGGTTTGCTTTTTGAAGAATATCAAACATATTCATTACAAGATTTAGATGAGCTTTAGGGTTTAGTAAATTATTTGTCCCAAATACAATGATTTTAGTTTGTGAAATATTTCGAACTATCTTATTTCTTGCCACCCATTCTGAAACTGACTGAGGCTCTTTGTTAAGTGTTGCAGTCATTTCAGTCTCTGTAGTAGCTGACATGTATAGTGTTGAGTCATCCGCATACATAGACACACTGGCTTTACTCAGGCCAGTATCGTCAGTAAAGAATGAAAATCATTACCTATGTGTGTGTGTTGAGTGAATGCCAAGAGAGTGTGCAAAGCTGTCATCAATGTAAAGGGTGGCTACTTTGAAGAATCTCAAATATAAAATATACACTGCTCAAAAAAATAAAGGGAACACTTAAACAACACAATGTAACTCCAAGTCAATCACACTTCTGTGAAATCAAACTGTCCACTTAGGAAGCAACACTGATTGACAATAAATTTCACATGCTGTTGTGCAAATGGAATAGACAAAAGGTGGAAATTATAGGCAATTAGCAAGACACCCCCAATAAAGGAATGGTTCTGCAGGTGGTGACCACAGACCACTTCTCAGTTCCTATGCTTCCTGGCTGATGTTTTGGTCACTTTTGAATGCTGGCGGTGCTCTCACTCTAGTGGTAGCATGAGACGGAGTCTACAACCCACACAAGTGGCTCAGGTAGTGCAGCTCATCCAGGATGGCACATCAATGCGAGCTGTGGCAAGAAGGTTTGCTGTGTCTGTCAGCGTAGTGTCCAGAGCATGGAGGCGCTACCAGGAGACAGGCCAGTACATCAGGAGACGTGGAGGAGGCCGTAGGAGGGCAACAACCCAGCAGCAGGACCGCTACCTCCGCCTTTGTGCAAGGAGGAGCACTGCCAGAGCCCTGCAAAAGGACCTCCAGCAGGCCACAAATGTGCATGTGTCAGCATATGGTCTCACAAGGGCTCTGAGGATCTCATCTCGGTACCTAATGGCAGTCAGGCTACCTCTGGCGAGCACATGGAGGGCTGTGCGGCCCCACAAAGAAATGCCACCCCACACCATGACTGTCCCACCGCCAAACCGGTCATGCTGGAGGATGTTGCAGGCAGCAGAACGTTCTCCACGGCGTCTCCAAACTCTGTCACGTCTGTCACATGTGCTCATGTGCTCAGTGTGAACCTGCTTTCATCTGTGAAGAGCACAGGGCGCCAGTGGCGAATTTGCCAATCTTGGTGTTCTCTGGCAAATGCCAAACGTCCTGCACGGTGTTGAGCTGTAAGCACAAACCCCACCTGTGGACGTCGGGCCCTCATACCACCCTCATGGAGTCTGTTTCTGACCGTTTGAGCAGACACATGCACATTTGTGGCCTGCTGGAGGTCATTTTGCAGGGCTCTGGCAGTGCTCCTCCTTGCACAAAGGCGGAGGTAGCGGTCCTGCTGCTGGGTTGTTGCCCTCCTACGGCCTCCTCCACGTCTCCTGATGTACTGGCCTGTCTCCTGGTAGCGCCTCCATGCTCTGGACACTACGCTGACAGACACAGCAAACCTTCTTGCCACAGCTCGCATTGATGTGCCATCCTGGATGAGCTGCACTACCTGAGCCACTAGAGTGAGAGCACCGCCAGCATTCAAAAGTGACCAAAACATCAGCCAGGAAGCATAGGAACTGAGAAGTGGTCTGTGGTCACCACCTGCAGAATCACTCCTTTATTGGGGGTGTCTTGCTAATTGCCTATAATTTCCACCTTTTGTCTATTCCATTTGCACAACAGCATGTGCAATTTATTGTCAATCAGTGTTGCTTCCTAAGTGGACAGTTTGATTTCACAGAAGTGTGATTGACTTGGAGTTACATTGTGTTGTTTAAGTGTTCCCTTTATTTTTTTGAGCAATATATTTTGATGTCTTTAACACTTTTTTTGGTTGCATATGTGTTATTTCATAGTTTTTATGTCTTCACTATTATTCTACAATGCAGAAAATAGTAAAAATAAAGAAAAACCCTTGAATGAGTAGGTGTTCTAAAACTTTTGACCGGTAGTGTATTTGTATGCATTGTAGAAACTACTGGGTCCCAGCAAATTTGCTCATCCCATTGGTGATGTGTAGAGGTGTAGAGGTGTGTAGAGGAGTGGCATGTTTTGTGGATTTAGAAGTATCTATCTATTATTTTGAATAGACAGTGAACAAAATGATATAAGATATTGTATAAAAAATTTAAACAAAGACTATTAAAATACCTATTTTGTTGCTAATATAATGTGTGTCCCTCAGTTTTACGTCATTGGTGTCACCACCTTGAAAATCTCTGATGACATAGATATTCAAGGTCCTTGATCATTCTCCCCAGCGGCAAACTGTTAGTTGGGAGGAATCTATATTTTAAAGAACACGATTAGCTAAACACCCTTTTATCCACTGATTCCATGGTAATTTGGTGTTGCTCAATCCAATGTGTCACTTGGTGTTAGTCAATTTAAATGAAGGGAAATAACACTGTGAGCAAAATCATTAATCATAGCACTAGTAAATCATTTTTAAAGATTTGAGCATTTGTAGCCTCCATTTCAGAAAATCCTAATTTACTTAAAATGTCTCCTTGGTGTTACCATCATTGATGTTACTACTCCTACAGGTGGTACAATGTTATTACAATGGTAAAAACTATTTAAAGTTATTAAGCTGCAATATTGGTTCATTTAGAATGGTAACATGCGTTCATATCAATAAAATAAAAAATGTATATATGTATTTTTAATGCCACCGTAATTCAAGAACCACTCTTAAACGTTGTGATTTGGTTGGGTAGATCTCAGCACCCCGACCTGCAGTGACTGTGTCAGTGGGGGGTTCTGTTCCAACTCCATCCTGCCTAACATCCTTAATGAGAAGAAACTCACCTCTGGGTACATGGGGATCTTCTCTGCAGCTAAGCCTAAAGGTACAAACAAACAAACAAACAAACAAACAAACAAACAAACAAACAAACAAACAAACAAACAAACAAACAAACAAACAAACAAACAAACAAACAAACAAACACACACACACACACACACACACACACACACACACACACACACACACACACACACACACACACACACACACACACACACACACACACACACACACACACACACACACACACACACACACACACACACACACACACACACACACACACACACACACACACACACACACTACCTTCCACAGATACCCGCACACACACTACCTTCCACAGATACCCGCACACTCTCTGTATAACACCCATCATCACCTCTCTTCTCCCAGGTAAGTGTAGTCATGGCGGTGCAGCTGACCTGACCAGCTCTGAGGTTCCTCGCGGGGGCATCAGCAAGGACGAGCGTCGCTCTGACAACGTGGCCCTGCACACCGCTGCTGTCACCGTGGCAACGACCGCCACCCTCCAGCTGCTGGACGACATCCGGGGAGCCGCCGGTGACAACAACTACCTACGGTACGGAGAGGGGTAGAGGGGGGTGAAGGGAAGGAGAGGGGTAGAGGGGGATGAAGTGGAAAGGTAGAGGGGGGAGAAGGTGAGGAGAGGGGTAGAGGGGGGAGAAGGGGAGGAGAGGGGTAGAGGGGGGTGAAGGGGAGGATAGGGGGTGAAGGGGAAGAGAGGGGTAGAGGGGTGAAGGGGAAGAGAGGGGTAGAGGGGTGAAGGGGAAGAGAGGGGAAGAGGGGGTAAAGGAGAGGAGAGGGGGTGAAGGGGAAGAGAGGGGTAGAGGGGGTAAATCTGCTAAATTGTAATTACTCGATTTATTGCCTACCTCATGCCTTTTGCACACATTGTATATAGATTCTCTTTTTTCTACCATGTTATTGACTTGTTTATTGTTTACTCCATGTGTAACTCTGTGTTGTTGTCTGTTCACACTGCTATGCTTTATCTTGGCCAGGTCGCAGTTGCAAATGAGAACTTGTTCTCAACTAGCCTACCTGGTTAAATAAAGGTGAAATAAAAAAAATTAAAAAAAAGGTGAGGAGAGGGGTAGAGGGGGTAAAGGAGAGGAGAGGGGGGTGAAGGGGAAGAGAGGGGTAGAGGGGTGGTGAAGGGGAGGAGAGGGGGTGAAGGGGAAGAGAGGGGTAGAGGGGTGGTGAAGGGGAGGAGAGGGGGTGAAGGGGAAGAGAGGGGTAGAGGGGGGTGAAGGGGAGGAGAGGGGGTGAAGGGGAAGAGAGGGGTAGAGGGGGTAAAGGAGAGGAGAGGGGGGTGAAGGGGAAGAGAGGGGTAGAGGGGTGGTGAAGGGGAGGAGAGGGGGTGAAGGGGAAGAGAGGGGTAGAGGGGGGTGAAGGGGAGGAGAGGGGGTGAAGGGGAAGAGAGGGGTAGAGGGGGTAAAGGAGAGGAGAGGGGGGTGAAGGGGAGGTGAGGGGTAGAGGGGGTAAAGGAGAGGAGAGGGGGGTGAAGGGGAAGAGAGGGGTAGAGGGGGTAAAGGAGAGGAGAGGGGGTGAAGGGGAGGAGAGGGGCAGAGGGGTAGAGGGGGTGAACGGAAGGAGAGGGGTAGAGGGGTGAAGGGGAAAAGAGGGGTAGAGGGGTGAAGGTGAGGAGAAGGGTAGAGGAGGGTGAAGGGGAGGAGAGGGGTAGAGGGGTGGTGAAGGGGAGGAGAGGGGTAGAGGGGGGTGAAGGGGAGGAGAAGGGTAGAGGGGGGTGAAGGGCATGAGTGGGGGGTAAGAGGGAATTACCCATGTTGAAGTTACTCACAATCTCTCTCTTTATCTCTCTCTCTCTCCCACAGCCTCATGGGCATAGCGCGATCGTCAGTGGTTGCTTTTGTGATCGACACTACGGGGAGCATGAAGGATGACATCCTCGAAGCCAAGAGAGTCGTCTATGAGATCATCGACAGCAAGAAGGGAACGCAGGATGAGCCCTCCCAGTACATCCTGGTCCCATTCAACGACCCAGGTAAAGCTGGCTTTACACTCCACCAAGCATTCTCCTTAGCAAAACATCACTGACAAACTCTGGCATTCACTAAAATGCTGGTGCGGTTTGTGGTTAAGTCAGGAAGTGGTTAGTGATCAGTGTGTGTTTGTGTGTGTGTGTAGGGTTCGGACCCCTGATTAGAACGACAAACCCTGATGTTATGAAAACAGAGATCGCTAAACTCAAGGCTGATGGAGGCGGAGACCTCCCTGAGATGTGCCTATCAGGCCTACAGGTACAGTGATTGACATGTCTATATTCCAATCAGCTTTCAGATATAATCCCATTCTTTCTTTGCAGTGCACCTGACAATAAATAAAGAAACTAAGCATTTTCCCTCTCCCTCTCTCTCTCTCTCTCTCTCTCTCTCTCTCTCTCTCTCTCTCCAGTTGGCGCTGACCGGTGCCCCTGCATCGTCCCACATCTATGTTTTCACAGATGCCGTTGCCAAGGACATTGCGTTAAAGGACACCATCGTGGCCCTGATCAGGAGCACCAAGTCAGCTGTGAGCACTTCCTCAAACACCTCCTCAAACTCTTCCTGTTTTAGAAGACACCATGTCCTACAGTTCAGGATCTTATTAATTAGGGCACACAGTAGCAAAACGCAGCAAAATGTTTTGCAACGGCAAATGAAAACCAGCATTTGGTGCCTAATGAATACGACCAGGCAAACTCTCTCAAACACACCTATGTGTCTCTCCAGGTGTCTTTCTTCATGACTGGTGCTGGTGCTGGTGCTAGAAGGAGGAGGCGTGGAGTAGAGTCCAGGGCAGCTACATACGAGACCTACAAGGACCTGGCGCTGGCGTCTGGTGGTCAGGCTATTGGAGTCACCAAAGACAATCTGCCCCAGGCCACTGACGTCATCATCGACTCCTCCACCTCCGCTCTGGTGAGTCAACGGTGGTGGCCATTTTGTTTTGGATAAGTAGTTGATTTGAATTCATTGAAAACTTAATCAATTGAAAAACACAGGCTTTATAAATAATGATTTTTAGAAATGCCTAGACATAATTGTTATATCTATGATAATTAAATCCTCCATGTTACAATAAAACAACAACATACCCTACATCACCTCTTCTTTCTATCTTCCTCACTCATTCTGTCCTCCTCCTCCTCAGGTGACAGTCCTACAGCGAGCGAGGAACCCAGGCAAAGCTGAGACGTTCTCCTTCCTGCTGGACGAGTCTCTGAACAACATCACCATCTACATCACTGGAAAGTCCCTCACCTTCACCCTGAAGAACCCTGCAGGTAGGAACCTCCAACACCTACACACTGATCTAATATCAGTTTTCAGGTAAAGGTTCACCTAACTGAATAGGATGACATTTCCCCTAGACACTGATCTAAGGTTAGTTTTTCCTCCTCATTGGTTAAGACCTGTTTTGCGTGTTTGAGTATGTAGCTATCTTAATGTTTTTAAGGCACAAAGCATATTTCAACAAGGTATCATGAACCAGGTATAGCCCATTGACAGTATGTTTGACTGTTATCCTATTTGACTGTCACCCTCCTTGCCCCTACAGGTGTGACCCAGAAACAGAATGAGACCAACGGGGAACTGGGGACCGTCCAGACGGTGGGCAACCTCTACCGGGTCCGTCTGGCCTCCAACAAACAGACAGGATTATGGGAAATCAGCATGAACTCCAACCAGCCCTACACACTGAAGGTCACTGGTGAGTTACCATAGAGATACGTCTGTTCCATTAAATATGTGTGTTATGCTCACGCTCACCACTAGATGGAAGCCTTGATACACACAGAGCCCAGACCTGGGTTAATCAATAATCAATTCAAATATGTCACATGCACCAAATACAAGAGGTGTAGGTAGACCTTACAGTGAAATGCTTACTTATGAGCCCTTAACCCACAATTCAGTGTTTAAAAAAGTAAATAAGAAAAAGCATGAAAAAACATGTCAATGAGTCAATGTTCAGGGGTACAGGTTAGTCGAGGTAATTGAGGTAATATGTACATGTAGGTAGGGGTAAAGTGACATCACCTAACCTTCACTCTTTTAAATCATGTACAAATATGTCAAAAAGTATTGGAACCCAGGTCTGGCAGAGCCATAAGAGAAGAGAGAGAATACAGCCCTGACTGACTGTGTGTGTGTGTGTGTGTGTGTGTGTGTGTGTGTGTGTGTGTGTGTGTGTGTGTGTGTGTGTGTGTGTGTGTGTGTGTGTGTGTGTGTGTGTGTGTGTGTGTGTGTGTGTGTGTGTGTGTGTGTGTGTGTGTGTGTGTGTGTGTGTGTGTGTGTGTGTGTGTGTGTGTGTGTGTGTGTGTGTGTGTGTGTGTGCGTACGTGTGTGTGTGTGTGTCTGTCTCTCCAGGTCAGAGTACCATTGCCTTCATTTATGACTTTGTGGAGACCTTCGAGGGACCTCACCCAGGATATGCCCTCATCTCTGGCCGTCCAAAAACAGGTAAAACGCTATAACATCATCTTAAAATCATTATCATACCAGCAGGTAATCTGTCAATCACAATTATACTAAGGCGACATCATGGTGACATCATGGCGACATCATGGCGACATCATCTACATGAATGCAGCTGCCACTTCATTAAAGCCTTTAGAGGCAGATGATCATTGTGCACGTCGTTTTTCTCACTGGCGAGAGGTTTTGCACTCATCGCTCTATTCTCTATCAGAAAGTAGGCTGGTCCTCCTTGATGTTGTGTAGGTCGAAACAATGCATTCTGTTCATTTATAAAGCCTACTTAATCAAAGTCATAAAAAGCAATTAATTGTAATTTGTAATAATCAATGTGAATCTAGAACAGTTACATATCACACCCTTCAAGATAATTTTCCTCCTCTCTCTCTCCCTCTTTTTCTCTCCCTATCCCTACTCTCGTCCTGCTCTCTCTCCCTCTCTTTCCCTCCGTTCCTCCTCTCTTCTCTCCTTCTCCCAGGTATGCCTGCCATGCTTTTGGTATCAGTGTTGGGCAGAAAAGGCCCAGCCTCTGTCAAGGTGGCAAACGTTGCTTTGGTGACAGTGTCAGGGTCAGATGTCGTAGGCGGTACCCTGGAAGACATGGGCAACGGGGACTTCCTAGTTACGGTAACCAAGGTCCCTGCGGGGGAGTTTGTGGTGCTGTTGAACGGGACAGACGTGGTCTCCTCCACCGTGTTCCAGAGACAGTCCACCACTCAGATGTCTGTCTCCAAGGTTACCATCAAGGTAAGTTTACATTGAAAAACGCCTTTCATTTGTAAATCTTGAAGAAGTCTATATTGCATGTTGGGATAGTGTTAGATAAAAACCATGGTCATAGACATTTATAGACAATATCAGAAAGAAAAACATGACTTACTATTACTCCCTATAAATGTAGGGCCCTACTTACAAATTACAACATGGACTTTCTAAGCACAAGAAAAACAAACAAGTTGCACATTTAAAAAAGTGGACCTCACAACAACTACTCAACAGATCTTCTTCTTCTTGTCTTAGGCCGTGGTGGACAGAAGCATGGAGCCTGGTAAACCCTTCACCCTTCCGTTCACCGTCATGACCGACGCCACTGGAGGCAGCTACAAAATTAGTGCCAGAAACGACAGAGACTTCAAAATGAATGTCCCTGGCAGGTAGGGATCAGGGCTGGAATATCCTGAGACTGGTCCCAGATCTGTTTGTACGTTCTTGCCCATTTCTGTGGTCATTGTTGCGTGACAAATTGACCGTAGAAGCAATTTAGGCACAAACAGATCTGGGACCAGGTTATCTGTTCAAAATCAGCTTCTCTATGCTGGCAAAATTATTCAACATTACTAAAATATTGTTGTCTCTGTATTGACAATTAATGCTAACCCATTGCTAATGCTAACTTAACAGCATCGCTGTGACCACCGGAGGATACGCCACTGGTGAACTGACCATCACGGTGCCCGCTAACACCCCATCGGGAACGGACGTCACCCTGACCATCGAGGCAGTGGCGCCCGGGGCCACCGCTGACTCCAACTACGCCGTCCTGCGCCTCTCTGTCGTCACCAAGGTAACCTCACATATGTAGATATATCTACACTGAGTGTAAAAAACATTAGAAACACCTGCTCTTTCCATGATATAGACTGACCAGATGAATCAAGGTGAAAGCTATGATCCCTTATTAATGTCACTTGTTAAATCCACTTCAATCAGTGTAGATGAAGGGGAGGAGACAGGTTAGAAGGATTCATAAGCCTTGAGACAATTGAGACATGGATTGTGTATGTGTGCCGTTCAGAGGGGTGAAGACAAAATATTTAAGTGCCTATGAGTGGGTTATGGTAGTAGGTACCAGGCGCATCGGTTTGTGTCAAAAACTGCAATGCTGCTGTTTTTTTTACACTCAACAGTTTCCCATGTGTATCAAGAATGATCCACCACCCAAAGGACATCCAGCCAACTTGACACAACTGTGGGAAGTATCGGAGTCAACATGGGCCAGCATCCCTGTGGAATCCTTTCGACACCTTGTAGAGTCCAGTTCCCAATGAAATAAGGCTGTTTTCAGGGCAAAGAGGGGGACGTAATATTAGTAAGGTGTTCTTAATGTTTTGTACACTCAGTGTATATACAAATAGATATATTAGATATGCTAGAATGTGGATATATAAAGATACACTAGAGAGCTGAGAGGCCTATATGGGCCCGTCTCCACTGTATGGGCCATCTCCACTGTATGGGCCATCTCCACTGTATGGGCCCGTCTCCACTATATGGGCCATCTCCACTGTATGGGCCATCTCCACTGTATGGGCCATCTCCACTGTATGGGCCATCTCCACTGTATGGGCCCTGTCTCCACTATATGGGCCATCTCCACTGTATGGGCCATCTCCACTGTATGCTCCCGTCTCCACTGTATGAGCCCGTCTCCACTGTATGGGCCCGTCTCCACTATATGGGCCATCTCCACTATATGGGCCATCTCCACTGTATGGGCCCGTCTCCACTATATGTGCCATCTCCACTGTATGGGCCATCTCCACTGTATGGGCCATCTCCACTGTATGGGCCATCTCCACTGTATGGGCCCATCTCCACTGTATGCTCCCGTCTCCACTGTATGAGCCCGTCTCCACTGTATGGGCCCGTCTCCACTATATGGGCCATCTCCACTATATGGGCCATCTCCACTGTATGGGCCCGTCTCCACTATATGGGCCATCTCCACTGTATGGGCCATCTCCACTGTATGGGCCATCTCCACTGTATGGGCCATCTCCACTGTATGGGCCCATCTCCACTGTATGCTCCCGTCTCCACTGTATGAGCCCGTCTCCACTGTATGAGCCCGTCTCCACTGTATGGGCCCGTCTCCACTATATGGGCCATCTCCACTATATGGGCCATCTCCACTGTATGGGCCCGTCTCCACTATATGGGCCATCTCCACTGTATGGGCCCGTCTCCACTGTATGGGCCGTCTCCACTGTATGAGCCCGTCTCCACTGTATGGGCCCGTCTCCACTGTATGGGCCGTCTCCACTATATGGGCCATCTCCACTGTATGAGCCCGTCTCCACTGTATGAGCCGTCTCCATTGTATGGGCCGTCTCCACTGTATGGGCCCGTCTCCACTGTATGGGCCATCTCCACTGTATGAGCCCGTCTCCACTGTATGAGCCATCTCCACTGTATGGGCCCGTCTCCACTGTATGGGCCCGTCTCCACTGTATGGGCCCGTCTCCACTGTATGGGCCATCTCCACTTCTAAATAGCCTCCTTTCCTCATCTCTTCTCCCTCATCACCATGATTACTCTCTCTCTCTTTTCTGCAGGTGACAGATTTCACCCCTCCCCAGTGTGAGGTGGTCATTGTCTCATCGGTCGACTGCCCGGCTGACCCAGCAGCCTGCAGCTCTGCCTTCTGGCAGCTCTCTGCCAACCTGACCGACGGTGTCAATGGCACGGGCATCACCAGCCTCAAACACCGCCAGGGAGCGGGTAACCTCACCCACACGGACCTAAAGCAGACGGTTGTTACTGCAGCGTTCAACGCTTCGTGCTGCTCTCTGACAGTGGAGCTGGTGGCGGTGGACAAGGCCATGAATGTCGGCACCTGTCTATACACCACCAAGGTAACCTGGCTTCACATGAGGCTGGTGAGGGGAGGACGGCTCATAACAGTGGCTGAAATTGAGTGAATGGAATGTTATCAAACACATGGAAACCATAGAAACCAAGTGTTTGATACACTTCCAGCCATTACTATGAGCCGTCCTCCCCAATTAAGGAGCCACCTGGGGGTGTGGTTCAATGTGGGTGTGTTATGTTCACTATATCTTATCCTGACAGCAATTGTTGTTTGTCCCTCGAGTCACAGTCCCAAACAGGCCACAGTACATTGGGTGTTGAATTGCTTAGCAACCGCGTGACGTGATTGGTCCAGAATCCCATGCGCTGAGCGTAATCAAAGAGAAAGAGGCGAAGAGAGGGAAAACTGGGCCCAAAATCTGTTTTCTCTGGCAGGGGGCGTTTTTTTGTTTTGTTCGCTCACCAAATGAGGAGTTTCTGTATGGAGGTCAATGAGTGGTGAATTTGATTAACAGAAAATGTCATGACTTATTTGCTACATGTGGCTTATTTGATCTAATATAAGTTTTACAGTGATTAGTTTATGGGTGTACTGTTATAAGTAGGACATGTGACATCCCTGCAACTTTGAGAAAAAAACACTTTGTATCGGAGTTGTGCCTGGTCGTCACAAGTTACCACAAAGTCATAAACCCCGACTATTTCTACAATTTATCTTCTTAAAAAAATGTATCTTAACCTTAAGCACACTGCTAACCGTGCTAATGTGCTAAAGTCCAACCTAAAAACATAAATGGAGAAACAAAACCTGTAATAGGCGGGTGCTCGACAGCCCGCCGTTCCGTTTCGTGGACAAAGAATCCCATTGTTATGGCGGAGACATAAGCATCATCATATATCCATATCTCTGATGAAAGCTGTTTGATGCTAATCGTAGCTCACGAATGTGAAGATGTTTAAATTGGAGAAAATTACAAGCCTTTTATTTATTTTTTAAACAAATTCTTTCAACATTAAAATGTGTGACACTAGATTGTTGTATGAACAATTCCAAAGCTCTGCATGCTACTGGTTAGATTGGCTGTGAAATAATGTACGGCAGCACAACTGGCACCTGTACTCTGGATGATTTGATTAGCGTCAACTGTAGACTGCCTGGCAGTGGTCCCGTGTAGGCAAGAGATTTGAAATCAAAACCCAACCCTCAGGTAAAAAGCGATGACCTCAATTACTCATCTCTGTTTTGATCAAAACTGATTCTATGACCAAAATGATCCTATTTACACTTTGTAGTAAATAGGCAGGTTCTATTGATCCAGGTTAATTCAACCAAAAAAGAAATGATGAATAATAACTGTGAAGGTATGCAGGGCATGTGATTCTAAATGCCAACTGCTTGCTAAATCTATATTTCAACTATAAGAAATAATGTGTCTTTGCAGGATCCTTGTCCTGACTTTCAAGAATGCCTGAATTGCTTCGCCTTGATTTTCTGATTGGCTGGATACAAGTTTCAACATCCAATTATTTCAGATCTACTAGAGCGCAAGTTTCATCATGGCGCTGACTGTGGCGACACGTTGGCACATTAGAATTATTAGAATATGCCAAATTTTGGTCAATTCTTGCATTCTATCCATGCGGGCTTTTGCAGGCTACCTGAGACATGAAACAGAGAGGTGGGAGGGCAGACAGGCTGTCTGCAGGCTACCTGAGACATGAAACAGAGAGGTGGGAGGGCATACAGGCTGTCTGCAGGCTACCTGAGACATGAAACAGAGAGGTGGGAGGGCATACAGGCTGTCTGCAGGCTACCTGAGACATGAAACAGAGAGGTGGGAGGGCATACAGGCTGTCTGCAGGCTACCTGAGACATGAAACAGAGAGGTGGGAGGGCATACAGGCTGTCTGCAGGCTACCTGAGACATGAAACAGAGAGGTGGGAGGGCATACAGGCGGTCTGCAGGCTACCTGAGACATGAAACAGAGAGGTGGGAGGGCAGACAGGCTGTCTGCAGGCTACCTGAGGCATAAAACAGAGAGGTGGGAGGGCATACAGGCTGTCTGCAGGCTACCTGAGACATGAAACAGAGAGGTGGGAGGGCATACAGGCTGTCTGCAGGCTACCTGAGACATGAAACAGAGAGGTGGGAGGGCATACAGGCTGTCTGCAGGCTACCTGAGACATGAAACAGAGAGGTGGGAGGGCATACAGGCTGTCTGCAGGCTACTGGAGACATGAAACAGAGAGGTGGGAGGGCATACAGGCTGTCTGCAGGCTACCTGAGACATGAAACAGAGAGGTGGGAGGGCATACAGGCTGTCTGCAGGCTACCTGAGACATGAAACAGAGAGGTGGGAGGGCATACAGGCTGTCTGCAGGCTACCTGAGACATGAAACAGAGAGGTGGGACGGCATACAGGCTGTCTGCAGTTCATTCATCAATTTCCCTAAATGGATAAACACTTCAACTACTTAATTTTTGAACCAACAGTTGGTTTTTAGCCAAAAAGTTGTTGTAGGTGTGACGTCATTCCGTCCAGCTCATTTTTATTGACAAGACCATTCAGTGGAAACGCACTGTAGGAGGCATCAATTATCTATGCAAATTGTCAACCAAAAATATCTGGACAAGTTAAACCTCTAGCGCCTCACAAACTCGGATCCGGGAGCACCCCCATCAAAAAAGCTGACTAGCATAGCCTAGCCTAAAGCCACAGGGATATCATATAATAAAATGTTCATGAAATCACAAGTCCAAGACACCCAATGAAAGAAACACATCTTGTGAATCAAGCCATCATTTCAGATTTTTTAAATGTTTTACAGGGAAGACACAATATGTAAATCTATTAGCTAACCACGTTAGCAAAAGACACCACTTCTTTACTCCACCATTTTTTTACTCCATCAGTAGCTATCACAAATTCGACCAAATAAAGATATAAATAGCCACTAACCAATAAACAACCTCATCAGATGACAGTCTGAGAACATATTTATTGTATAGCATATGTTTTGTTAGAAAAATGTGCATATTTCAGGTATAAATCAGAGTTTACCAAGCGACTAGAATAACTACAGAGACCATCGTGTATTAGCTAATTACTCATCATAAAACATTTCTTAAAAATACACAGCGTACAGCAGATGAAAGACACAGATCTTGTGAATCCAGACAATATTTCAGATTTTCTAAGTGTTTTACAGCGAAAACACAATATAGCGTTATATTAGCTTACCACAATAGCAAATATCACAACAGCATTGATTCAAGGCAAAAATAGCGATAACGTATAAACCACCAAAATATATTAATTTTTTCACTAACCTTCTCAGAATTCTTCAGATGACAGTCCTATAACATCATATTACACAATGCATATAGAGTTTGTTCGAAAATGTGCATATTTAGCGGCACAAATCGTGCTTATACAATGAGAATAGTGTCCAAAACCTCAAGCAATCTGTCCGGCGCCATCTTGGAGAGGCACCTATTCTAATCGAAAACTATTCATAAACTTGACTAAAAAAATACAGGTTGGACAGCAATTGAAAGACAAATTAGTTCTTAATGCAATCGCTGGGTTACATTTTTAAAATTAACGTTACTTCAAGCATACAGCGTGCGCTAAAGCGAGACCGCACCATAATTCATGGCGGAATTATTATTTGACATTTGTCAACATAAGTACGAATTAACAGCATAAAGACTGCTTACTATTTGTTGAGCTTCCATCAGAATCTTGGGCAAGGTGTCCTTTCTCCAGAACAATCGTTGCTAGGTTGGAGAACGTCATCTTCCACGTTGCAATTAGCAGTAAACAATAGCATGAGAGAGAGAGATACGCAACTTCCTACAACGCCAGAAAATGAAATACCCGAAAATCGCAATATACTGACAAAAACTGATATAACTCGGTTTAAAATAACAACATTATGATTTCTTTAACACCTATATCGAATAAAAACAGAGCCGGATATAACTAAGAGCTAAAACAGGAGCTTCTAGCACGACATACCAAGATACTCCCTGCGTCAGAGCGAAGAGTCAAAAGAGGGGACACCTCGTTTCCAAGCAATTTATAAACTTTCAGATCTGCCTAGAGACTCCATTTCAAGTCCCTCTATTCGCTGACACCCAGGGGATGGCGTATGCAGTGCATCTCAACCAATAGAGGACAGGCAAATTAATAAACTGTTCTGGGAACAGCGAGCAGATTTCAGCATTTTCAAATCCTCAAAGGAAAATTGCTCTAAGTCCAGTTCTGTTTCACTCACAGACATAATTCTAACAGTTTTAGAAACTAGAGAGTGTTTTCTATCCAATAGTAATAATAATATGCATATTGTACGAGCAAGAATTGAGTACGAGGCCGTTTAATTTGGGAACGTCAAGATTACATACTGCTAACAGTTCCCCCTATTGACAAGAAGCTTTAATGGCAACGGGCTGTATCACAACCCGCTGTGATAGGGAGTTCCGTAGGGCGGCGCACATTTGGTCCAGCATCGTCCGGTTTTGGCTGGTGTAGGCGTCATTGTAAATAAGAATTTGTTCTTAACTGACTTACCTAGTTAAATAATATGTATATATTGTTTAATAAAATATGTATTTGACTAATAGCGATGCCATGTAGGCCATTTTCAACCAAATAGGTTGGTTTTTGAGTTCAGTTCCTCTTTAAGTGTTGACGCTCAGCAAGTCCTCTGGTGGTCAGAGAAAGTACTACCACATCTCTGGGCCAGAATTAAACTTATAGAACCCACGTCTTTCTTTCTCCTCATCACTTAATTAATATCCCCCCCCCCCCCCCCCAGGTGACAGATTTCACCCCTCCCCAGTGTGAGGTGGTCAGCGTCTCGGTGGTCGACTGCCCAGCTGACCCAGCAGCCTGCAGCTCTGCCTTCTGGCAGCTCTCTGCCAACCTGACCGATGGCGTCAACGGCACGGGCATCGCCAGTCTCACACACCTCCAGGGCATAGGCAGCCTCACCCACACGGACCTGAAGCAGACGTTTGTTGCAGCAGCGTTCAACGCTTCGTGCTGCTCTCTGACAGTGGAGCTGGAGGCGGTGGACAAAGCCAGGAACGTCGGCACCTGTCTATATTCCACCAAGGTAACCTGGCATCACAGGAGGCTGGTGAGGGGAGGACGGCTCATAACAGTGGCTGAAATTGAGTGAATGGAATGTTATCAAACACATGGAAACCATAGAAACCAAGTGTTTGATACACTTCCAGCCATTACTATGAGCCGTCCTCCCCAATTAAGGAGCCACCTGGGGGTGTGGTTCAATGTGGGTGTGTTATGTTCGCTATATCTTATCCTGACAGCAATTGTTGTTTGTCCCTCGAGTCACAGTCCCAAACAGGCCACAGTACATTGTGTGTTGAATTGCTTAGCAACCGCGTGACGTGATTGGTCCAGAATCCCATGCGCTGAGCGTAATCAAAGAGAAAGAGGTGAAGAGAGGGAAAACTGGGCCCAAAATCTTTTTTCTCTGGCAGGGGGCGGTTGTTTGTTTTGTTCGCTTACCAAATGAGGAGTTTCTGTATGGAGGTCAATGAGTGGTGAATTTGATTAACAGAAAATGTCATGGCTTATTTGCTACATGTGGCTTATTTGATCTAATATAAGTTTTACAGTGATTAGTTTATGGGTGTACTGTTATAAGTAGGACATGTGACATCCCTGCAACTTTGAGAAAAAAACACTTTGTATCGGAGTTGTGCCTGGTCGTCACAAGTTACCACAAAGTCATAAACCCCGACTATTTCTACAATTTATCTTCTTAAAAAAATGTATCTTAACCTTAAGCACACTGCTAACCGTGCTAATGTGCTAAAGTCCAACCTAAAAACATAAATGGAGAAACAAAACCTGTAATAGGCGGGTGCTCGACAGCCCGCCGTTCCGTTTCGTGGACAAAGAATCCCATTGTTATGGCGGAGACATAAGCATCATCATATATCCATATCTCTGATGAAAGCTGTTTGATGCTAATCGTAGCTCACGAATGTGAAGATGTTTAAATTGGAGAAAATTACAAGCCTTTTATTTATTTTTTAAACAAATTCTTTCAACATTAAAATGTGTGACAATAGATTGTTGTATGAACAATTCCAGAGCTCTGCATGCTACTGGTTAGATTGGCTGTGAAATAATGTACGGCAGCACAACTGGCACCTGTACTCTGGATGATTTGATTAGCGTCAACTGTAGACTGCCTGGCAGTGGTCCCGTGTAGGCAAGAGATTTGAAATCAAAGCCCAACCCTCAGGTAAAAAGCGATGACCTCAATTACTCATCTCTGTTTTGATCAAAACTGATTCTATGACCAAAATGATCCTATTTACACTTTGTAGTAAATAGGCAGGTTCTATTGATCCAGGTTAATTCAACCAAAAAAGAAATGATGAATAATAACTGTGAAGGTATGCAGGGCATGTGATTCTAAATGCCAACTGCTTGTTAAATCTATATTTCAACTATAAGAAATAATGTGTCTTTGCAGGATCCTTGTCCTGACTTTCAAGAATGCCTGAAATGCTTCGCCTTGATTTTCTGATTGGCTGAATACAAGTTTCAACATCCAATTATTTCAGATCTACTAGAGCGCAAGTTTCATCATGGCGCTGACTGTGGCGACACGTTGGCACATTAGAATTATTAGAATATGCCAAATTTTGGTCAATTCTTGCATTCTATCCATGCGGGCTTTTGCAGGCTACCTGAGACATGGAACAGAGAGGTGGGAGGGCAGACAGGCTGTCTGCAGGCTACCTGAGACATGAAACAGAGAGGTGGGAGGGCAGACAGGCTGTCTGCAGGCTACCTGAGACATGAAACAGAGAGGTGGGAGGGCAGACAGGCTGTCTGCAGGCTACCTGAGACATGAAACAGAGAGGTGGGAGGGCATACAGGCTGTCTGCAGGCTACCTGAGACATGAAACAGAGAGGTGGGAGGGCATACAGGCTGTCTGCAGGCTACCTGAGACATGAAACAGAGAGGTGGGAGGGCAGACAGGCTGTCTGCAGGCTACCTGAGACATGAAACAGAGAGGTGGGAGGGCAGACAGGCTGTCTGCCAACTATTCATTCATCAATTTCCCTAAATGGATAAACACTTCAACTACTTCATTTTTTGAACCAACACTTGGTTTTTAGCCAAAAAGTTGTTGTAGGTGTGACATCATTCCGTCCAGCTCATTTTTATTGACAAGACCATTCAGTGGAAACGCACTGTAGGAGGCATCAATTTTCTATGCAAATTGTCAACCAAAAATATCTGGACAAGTTAATGGCAACGGGCTGTATCACAACCGGCTGTGATAGGGAGCTCCGTAGGGCGGCGCACATTTGGTCCAGCATCGTCCGGTTTTGGCTGGTGTAGGTGTAACAGTATAACTTTAGACCGTCCCCTCGCCCCGACCTCGGGCGCGAACCAGGGACCCTCTGCACACATCAACAACGGTCACCCACGAAGCGTCGTTACCCATCGCTCCACAAAAGCCGCGGCTCTTGCAGAGCAAGGGGCAACACTACTAATAGGTTTCAGAGCAAGTGACGTAACTGATTGAAACGCTACTAGCGCGTACCCGCTAACTAGCTAGCCATTTCACATCCGTTACACTCACCCCCCTTTCAACCTCCTCCTTTTCCGCAGCAACCAGTGATCCGGGTCAACAGCATCAATGTAACAGTATAACTTTAAACCGTCCCCTCGCCCCGACACGGGCGCGAACCAGGGACCCTCTGCACACATCAATAACTGACACCCACGAAGCGTCGTTACCCATCGCTCCACAAAAGCCGCGGCTCTTGCAGAGCAAGGGGCAACACTACTAATAGGTTTCAGAGCAAGTGACGTAACTGATTGAAACGCTACTAGCGCGTACCCGCTAACTAGCTAGCCATTTCACACCCGTTACATAGGCGTCATTGTAAATAAGAATTTGTTCTTAACTGACTTACCTAGTTAAATAATATGTATATATTGTTTAATAAAACATGTAATTGACTAATAGCGATGCCATGTAGGCCATTTTCAACCAAATAAGTTGTTTTTTGAGTTCAGCTCCTCTTTAAGTGTTGACGCTCAGCAAGTCCTCTGGTGGTCAGAGAAAGTACTACCACATCTCTGGGCCAGAATTAAACTTATAGAACCCACGTCTTTCTTTCTCCTCATCACTTAATTAATATCCCCCCCCCCCCCCATTGCAGGTGACAGATTTCACCCCTCCCCAGTGTGAGGTGGTCATTGTCTCATCGGTCGACTGCCCGGCTGACCCAGCAGCCTGCAGCTCTGCCTTCTGGCAGCTCTCTGCCAACCTGACCGATGGCGTCAACGGCACGGGCATCGCCAGTCTCACACACCTCCAGGGCATAGGCAGCCTCACCCACACGGACCTGAAGCAGACGTTTGTTGCAGCAGCGTTCAACGCTTCGTGCTGCTCTCTGACAGTGGAGCTGGAGGCGGTGGACAAAGCCAGGAACGTCGGCACCTGTCGGTTTTCCATCGTCCGCAACGCGGGACCGCCCTCCCTCGCCCTGTCCCTCCCACTGTTGGTGTGTCTGCTGGTCTCTGCTCTCTTCACCACGTCCCTCAGAGACCTACTTATTTGATCTAATGCTGCGTTCATAACCAAGTGGGAATCTGTCATTTAAACGTTGTGAAGTGCATTCACATGCTTAGAACTTGTTGGGAAACACTGATTTGGCTAATGGCCAACCAGCTGCGACAACCATAAACACAAAGTACAGCCATCATGCTTGCCAACTATTTATAGTTTTCAAAAACCATATTAATAGATTGCTTTTAATAAGGTTTTGTTGAATTTAACTGCTGAAAATGCTGTTATCGAGTTAATTTCCTTAGCAGGTGACTTCAGAGGACAGCATTTGGGAGACGTTTTAGCTCATGGGGGAGAGACTAGTAATTACCAGTTGGAGGGACGTTCAAGGGGATTTTCCTATGTCCTATGTGGTAAATGCCACCTTCCCACTTGGTTATGGTAATAGGGTAAGGCTCATGTATTGACTGCCTTCCCGACACTGCCTCTTAATCTTAACGTTTACGTTCCAGGCCGACTATATCGCAGACATTGCATTGCATCAACAAATGCTTTGCGTGATACATAATTGTCGGCGAAATGATGCATCAGATTGCTATATGATGTGGAAAGCTGATATGTTAAACACCTCTCCATGTGTGAAATCTGGCAGGCGTCTGCAAAGTAGTCAGCCTGAAACAGGTCCAAAGCCACGATGAAAATGAATGTCCCTTTTGTAAAAAACTGCCAGCAGTACTCTCTCTAGGCACTTTCTCAACATGTCATTTACACTGTAAGATGTTTTAATTTTTGTAGCATTTAGTTTTAGTTTACATCTTTAATGAATAAAAAATCTCTGCTTTCCTACTGACTCTGTATTATAACAAAACAAATAACCTGAGGTAGTTTAGTAGCAATGTGAAACCGGTCTGATTTCACATTCTGTTTCACTTCACATATCAGTGAAACTAAATAGTGGTCAGTCTGCTTGACTAGGCTAGTAGTTTAATGCGTAGGACACAGTTAGAGTAAATAATGCTTTGACTGCACACATCCCACCCCTAGGGAGCAGCAGCATAATTGGCATAGTGAAGAAATCTCCATCAAAATCCATCTTTTTAAACTAAAGATATGTGTTTTTTGCATGGTCTGCGTCTCATTCCGCCGATGTCGCCATTCCTCATGTGGGGTGGAAGGTAACACCTACAGGGGTGTTTGTCAGACCAGCAGACATCCCAAAAATCGGTCTTCTCACGAAGACGTTTGTAGCGTCCAAACAGTTTAGGCTACAAACCAGTGGCGGTCAATGGCGTTTAAGATGAGGATGGCCTTATTTCTATTACAGCATATTTGATAACTGTCATTCATATTTCATTCACCCAGTTCAATGTAACAGCGATAGGTTTAGGTTACTACAGTCGTGGCCAAAAGTTTTGAGAATGACACAAATAGTCATTTTCACAAAGTCTGCTGCCTCAGTTTATATGATGGCAATTTGCATATACTCCAGAATGCTATGAAGAGTGATCAGATGAATTGCAATTAATTGCAAAGTCCCTCTTTGCCATGCAAATTAATTGAATTCCCAAAAAACATTTCCACTGCATTTCAGCCCTGTCACAAAATAACCAGCTGACATCATGTCAGTGATTCTCTCGTTAACACAGGTGTGAGTGTTGATGAGGACAAGGCTGGAGATCACTCTGTCATGCTGATTGAGTTCAAATAACAGACTGGAAGCTTCAAAAGGAGTCTGGTGCTTGGAATCATTGTTCTTCCTCTGTCAACCATGGTTACCTGCAAGGCAAGGAAACACGTGCCGTCATCATTGCTTTGCACAAAAAGGGCTTCACAGGCAAGGATATTGCTGCCAGTAAGATTGCACCTAAATCAACCATTTATCGGATCACCAAGAACTTCAAGAAGAGCGGTTCAATTGTTGTGAAGAAGGCTTCAGGGCACCAAAAAAGTCCAGCAAGCGCCAGGACCCTCTCCTAAATTTGATTCAGCTGCGGGATCGGGGCACCACCAGTACAGAGCTTGCTCAGGAATGGCAGCAGGCAGGTGTGAGTGCATCTGCACGCACAGTGAGGCGAAGACTTTTGGAGGATGGCCTGGTGTCAAGAAGGGCAGCAAAGAAGCCACATCTCTCCAGGAAAAACATCAGGGACAGACTGATATTCTGCAAAAGGTACAGGGATTGGACTGCTGAGGACTGGGGTAAAGTCATTTTCTCTGATGAATCCCCTTTCCGATTGTTTGGGGCATCCGGAAAAAAAGCTTGTCCGGAGAAGACAAGGTGAGCGCTACCATCAGTCCTGTGTCATGCCAACAGTAAAGCATCCTGAGACCACCATGTGTGGGGTTGCTTCTCAGCCAAGGGAGTGGGCTCACTCACAATTTTGCCTAAGAACACAACCATGAATAAAGAATGGTACCAAAACATCGTCCGAGAGCAACTTCTCCCATCCATCCAGGAACAGTTTGGTGACAAACAATGCCTTTTCCAGCATGATGGAGCACCTTGCCATAAAGCAAAAGTGATAACTAAGTGGCTCTGGGAACAAAACATAGATATTTTGGGTCCATGGCCAGGAAACTCCCAGACCTTAATCCCATTGAGAACTTGTGGTCAATCCTCAAGAGGCGGGTGGAGAAACGAAAACCCACAAATTCTGACAAACTCCAAGCATTGATTATGCAAGAATGGGCTGCCATCAGTCAGGATGTGGCCCAGAATTTAATTGACAGCATGCCAGGGCGGATTGCAGAGGTCTTGAAAAAGAAGGGTCAACACTGCAAATATTGACTCTTTGCATCAACTTCATGTAATTCTCAATAAAAGCCATTGACACTTATGAAATGCTTGAATAATTCAGCATTCCATAGTAACATCTGACAAAAATATCTAAAGACACTGAAGCAGCAAACTTTGCTGTGTCATTCTCAAAACTTTTGGCCACGACTGTACATGATACTAACATTTTCCTTATCATTAGGCCAGCATTTGAAAACAATATTTTTTATTGGACAAATTCAGTTATGTTTATCCCCGTTTTGTTCCATTTGCTTCCATTTAAGAAACGTTTTTCAACAGAATCGGCTGAATGAATACACCCCTGATCACACAGTTCACTTTCATAGCAGCCACATTGTATTCCTTCTCACATCTATGTGCTCTCCTCCTCTCACCTCTTCCCTTCACTTTTGGACTTCAATGCACAACACATCAGCTGTATGTAACCAGGCGAATAAAAACCTTTCCAAGCCAAACCGCTACACACAGCCTAGACCTTTGTCACCATATTAACTAACGTCATGTCATAGCATAGCTAATATACCTAACACTTTAGTAAAATCGCTACAATCATGCAGTAATGTTACAATGTACAGTCAGTAAGCAATTACACCGGTGGGCCTCAGTGGCAATACATTAGTAAAACCAAAATCTTTCCTTGACTTGGAAGAGTTCCAGTGTTGTGTTAAAGTCATAGCCAGCCAGCTAACATTGCATCCACCATTCAGTAGGTTATTCCAGCTTGCTGCATTTGCTTGCTAAGTGAAACTGAAATAAAATTACTCTCTATTTATCTCTTGCTTCTCCTTCATTTTGGAATAAATTAATTTGTTCAAAACTGTTCAACTACTGTCTTTCTCTCTCTTTGAGTCAACTATACACAACATGTTATGCACTGCAGTGCTAGCTAGCTGTAGCTTATGCTTTCAGTACTAGATTTATTCTCTGATCCTTTGATTGGGTGGACAACATGCTGCAAGAGCAGTGATAGGTTGGAGGACGTCCTCCGGAAGTTGTCATAATTACTGTGTAAGTCTATGGTAGGGGGTGAGAACCAAATCAATGTACCTAGAGGAGGACAGCAACTAGATGTCCTCTGGCTACATCATGTGCGACCCTATAGACTGCTCGAGGCTACTGTAGACCTTCTTTGCAAAATAGTGTGTGTTAATCAATTATTTGGTGACGTGATTATATTTAGTATAGTTTTATCTAAACTTTTTTTTTTTAATGTTTTACAATTTAAAATGTATTTAATTCACTGAGGAGCCTCCACTGCTAGAAACTAATATGATCCATCATCAAACGGTGAGACTCTCAGACAATTCTGTTATTTTGCTCTACAAACGCCCACAAGCCTTGTCAGAAGGTAACCTGGTACCAGTTTCAAAACTGAATGTGAAATATATATGGAAGTACACTAGTGCCAAAAAAGGGGGTATGCCGCATTCACATGCCAGTCGGAACTAGGAAAATCTGACATTTGAGACTTGTTAATTCATTGATCACAGCCCGTGATTAACTGCAACCAGTTAGAACATTTCAGAATTTCCTAGTTCCGACTAGCACGTGAACACGACATCAAATATGGGTTAAAACACAATTTCTTGAGCTTTCTTATAATCTCTCATAATACCACCCGGGTTTTTCAATGTTTGAATACTTTTCGTTTGGCATGATTTTTTTGTATCTTATTTGTCACCATATATGAACAAGAATAACATGTGCGGGCTAGACCCTGGTAAGATACAGGCATCCTTCCTAACTCAGTTGCTGGAGAGGAAGGAAACAGCTCAGGCCAATGGTGACTTTAAAACAGTTAGAGTTTAATGGCTGTGATAGGAGAAAACGGAGGATGGATCAACAACGTTGTAGTTACTCCACAATACTAACCTAAATGACAGAGTGAAAAGGAAACCTGTAAAGAAAAACATATTCCAAAACTGTATTTGTCCTGAATACAAAGCCCTATGTTTGGGGCAAATCCCGAAACAACTCATCACTGAGTGGCACTCTTCATATTTTCAAGCATGGTGGTGGCTTCATCACGTTATGGGTATGCTCGTCATCGGCAAGCACTAGGGAGTTTTTTAGAAAAAAAGAAATGGAATAGAGCTAAACAGGCGAAATCCGAGAGGAAAACCTAGTTTTCTGCTTTCCAATAGAAACTGGGAGACAAATTCTGCTTTCAGCGGGACAATAACCTAAAACACACTGGAGTTGCTTACCAAGACAACATTGAATGTTCCAGAGTGGCCTAGTTACAGTCTTGACTTAAATCTGTATGAAAATCTATGGCAAGACTTGAAAACGGCTGTCTAGCTATGATCAACAACCAATATGACAGAGCTTGAAGAATTTAGAAAATAATAAATGTGCAAATATTGTACAATCCAGCTATGCAAAGCTCTTAGAGACTTACCCAGAAAGACTCACAGCTCTTAGAGACTTACCCAGAAAGACTCACAGTTGTAATCACTGCCAAAGGTGATTATAATAATGTATTGACTCAGGGGTGTGAATACTTATGTAAATTAGATATTTATGTATTTGATTTTCACAAAATTTGCCTAAAAATCGAAAAACATGTTATCACTTAGTCATTATGGGGTATTGTGTGTAGATGGGTGAAAAAACAATCAACATTTAAGCCATTTTGAATTCAGGCTTTAACGCAACAAAATGTGGAATAAGTCAAGGGGTACGAATACTTTCTGAAAACACTGTAGATGTCCAACTGCCATTAGTTGATATGAGAAATAATACATTTCCAACATAGAGGCACAATAGCCAAACCAACATATTAACTTTAATTGGTTCTTGCTAACTGACCCAGAGAGATGAGACAGATTTATTTTCAGTGTAAGTAGCAAATCTGATATTGCAATGTCATAGAGCGCCCATCCTAGACAGTTTAAACTTTCAAATGACTGATAGTGTTGGGCCCAACATGTGCTTGGACGCTGAGACACTGCACCCTCCCAATCTAATAGCGCTGAACAATTATTAAAACAAGTCATGTCTGGTTTTAAACATTCAACAGCAATGAATAGGTTAAACCCTAGAATAAACTTAAAGCTATCTTTTAGGGCTAGGCATAAATCTATCAGCCCACACCATTCTATAAATGATCCATTAAACCAACCATGAGGAACGTCATTGATCAAAAGTGCGATGAAAGCACAGAACATAAAACAAATTTAAATGAAACTAGTTGAAACCCATCGAACATAAAACCATAATGTGCGTGACCGCGATAAAACTAAATATAACCTTGCTTTTCGGCTTAACAACTTCTAAATAAACAAAATGTACAAATAATCAGATTTTGTTTTAAATACAATAAATGTAAATTCAACATTTTTTTTTTTCCTCACCAAACTACACACAATATCCCATTAAAACCTTTTTGGCTGGGTTTTGAACTGACAAATGGAGAATGTCTATTATTCCCATCTATACACCCTATTCTTATATAGTGCACTATATAGGGAATAGGGTGCCATTAAATACTCGTCACCTGTCCTCTCTAACTGTCTCTGTGTATTGTCTTCAGGTGTTTCTTCAGATGGCCAGTCTGTTTGAAGTGCTTGCCACACTCAGTGCAGGTGTAAGGTTTCTCCCCAGTGTGGACAAATTTGTGCCTCTTCAGATTATTGTAATCCAGAAAGCCCTTCCCGCAGTACGAGCACCAGTGTCTCTTCTCCCCGTTGTGCCACCTCAGGCCGCTGTGGACCATCTGCTCGTGCTTGGTCAGGCCGAAGCGGTAGACAAAGGTCTTGTCGCACTTCAGACACTGGTGGCCACGCTGTTCACCGTGGACGCGGGCGTGGCGGTTGAGGCCCTTGAGGTTGGGGAAGTCCTTGCCGCAGGCTGAGCAGACGAACGGGCGCTTCCCCGTGTGGAGGGAGGCGTGACTCTCTAAAGCAGAGGCGCTGCTCAGGACGCGACCGCAGTCTCACACTGGTTCTTGGCGAGGCGTTTCCGTGGAACCTGGGGAGACTGTTGGAGCTGGTATGGTACCGGTGGCGACCACATCGGTTGTGATTGGCGGTATCACCGCGCCGGCTGGAAAGTCAGTGGGCACTGGGGGGACTTTTTGAAGCCAGAGCGAAGGCTGCCGGTGAATGGAATAGGTTGAGGGGTGGAGGGAGACCGTTTCAAATGTAAAGCCGCCGCAGCCACCAAACGAGGTGTTAAGTGGCGAGGGGTGGTGGAAGTGACCTTGAACGGGTGAGGCTGTGGGTGAGGAGGGGTGGTAGGAGAAGGGTTCACGTTCGCTCCCGTAGCTTAGCGAGGGCTGGTGCGGCGTGGGCTGGATGTGGAGGCAGCTTGAGGGCTGGGGCTGTATGACAGGCGGCGCTGTGGGTTAGAAGGCAGAAACTGTGTCTGTGTGACCAGACCTCTTAGCTCTGACCGCAGAGCTCTCTGTGAGGCCTTGGTGACCTTTGACCTACTCCTCTTAGCCTGGGCTAGAGCCAAACCTCTCTGAGCCTGCACCCAGGTCATGCTTCTCTTCTTGAATTTGGAGACGCCTAATCAAACACCTCCACCAATAGGTGACTGTCTGGTCGGAGAGGTCACATCAGTGTTAGCTCCTCCCTCTTCCTCACTGATGATGTGGTTACTACTTCCTTGTCCACTAGACTTGTCGTCAGCCGTCTCACCGTTAGCGGTGTCCTCTACTACATCCTGGTCAACGTGTGATTCCCTGGACTTTTCTTCTCCATTCTGCATCACCTTTGAGTAGTCATGGTCTATAGGGGCGGTTCTCTCTCCTCTGAGTTTCTTAGCAACCACTGGAGATGGCGTGCTGTCCTGGGGGCGGGGCCTTAAGCGGAGGCGGAGACCAGAGAGGAGCGCTTCACGTCGACTTGACTTTCGGCTGCCGCCTACCTGGACAACAATCTCCTCCTTTTTCTCAATGATGGTGGTTGTCTCCGTAGCGACAGACCTGGTTGTCACAGCTTCCGTAGACGTAGCAGGGAGGGAAGAAAGCCCTCCCTCATCTTCCTGCCCTTCATTTTCCTCCCCCCCTTTTTCCTCCTCGTCTTCCTCCAACCTCGGCAGGGCGCGAACTAGGGGTACTACTGACAACTGAGCTAAAAACTGTGTCTTAGACATCTGACAGCAGCCAGAGGGTGTAGTTACAGCAGGGGCTGACAGCTGAGGAGGAGCATCATCAGACATCCTCTCTGGGACAGCAGGTGACTTCGGTCGTGGCACAGTGGAGGAGCGTTGCACATGCTCAGTGACCAACGACGCCTGCTTCTCAGGGGGGCCGGCAGGTTCTGTCAACACAGTCGGAGACGGAGCGGACTGGACCGGTGGTGTTAGCGATGTTTCCGTGGCAACACCCAACTGCTCCAAAACTGTAGACGGTTGCGGTTGTGTTGGTGGTGTGGCCGGTGGTCCATCAGGTACAGCTGTAGGCCTAGCTGGTTGTATTGAGGGCACTGCTATTGGACGAGCTACATGTAGAACGTCTGTGTGAGACTGTGATGGTGATGATCGAGGAGGACGAGGGGCTACGGAGCTGGGCTGTGTATCCTGAAGAGGGGTTCTGGGTAACCCGGAGAGGACAGGTGGCGGGCGCTCTGACGCTGCTGCTGTCGACTTCACCGCTACGGTCGACTGGACCGCTGTGGTCATTTGGACAGTTTCTTTTGACAGACTAGTTACCGTGGACTGGGCCATTACAGCAGACAGGACAGTTGATGTAGACTGGATAGTGGCTGCTGATTGAGGAGATGCTGTCAGGTGTAATGTTGATGGAGGCTCTGCTGCTGGTATTACCAGTGACTGCTGTTCTGCTCCAGGGGCCTGGCCTGCACTGCCACTGGTAACCTCTCTGGTCCTGGGCTGGGATGGGCTGAGAGCCTGGGGGACCTCCTGGGTGTCTGGATCTCCCTGGAGGACGGCCGCTGCGGCTCCTGACGTAGACTGGGTGGTGGGAGGCCTTTCCTGGGTGTAACGGTTGACCAGGGCCCTGAGGGCTCCAGGAGGGACCAGGGCTACAGAGGGACAGGATGGAGAAAGGTGGCGGGGATAGTGGAAAGAGAGAGATGCAGAGAGAGACAGAGAAAGAACAAAAGACAGAGAGAATAACAGTGGAGAGATTATTATAGATATTATTAGAGCCCGGTTCTCATCCCAATACTCTTTAATACATTGTAATAAGATGTGTGATTCAGAAGCAGTTCTCCCTAGTTCCTACCTCTGCCTGGTAACTCTCTGAGAGGTTGTCTGCGGACCAGAGTCGGGGGCTCTCCCCCCTCCTTCTTCAGCAGTATGTACCCGGGGGAGTAGTCATCAGAATAGTCCGCCTCCTGATGGGGGGGGGGACAATGGCACAATCAACCATAAAAGCTTAGGGTCATCGAAAACTCTGACAAAGACTGTGAGGCCGATGTACATAATCTTAAATGAACAAGTGATACTAGCAAGCGCAGTGTGAAGGTTTTTCTTTTTTCTGGGTTCACCAACAACAGGTTGAGTATAGAGAGGTGGTGAATTGACAAGACAGCACAAAAAGATCTGGGACTTAGACTAGGTGGGGACTCAGGCTAGAAGCCTGTCTTACCCAATCCACCTCCTGTTTGATCAGAACAAAGGCCATCTGTGGGTTGCCCTCCTCGTCATACGCTCCACAGTGCAGCTCCGTCCCCTGGTTCTCATCCCGCAGATGCTGGTCCACCGCCCAAACTGAAAATACCAGACCAGGAGAGAGATGTACTTAGGATAAAAGGCACACAAAAAACTCTGAGTTAAAGATTAGAAACCAACTGATGTGACAGAACATTTCAACATCCTGTGTTGCAACCATACAAATAGAATCCAGTCAAATTGGCAGTGTTTGAGGTTCCAAGTACGTTCTATGTTATCTATTTCTATGGTTGCAACATACCTATCATTTTGGGTGACATATCAATCCCTAGGTTATGAAGGATCTCTTATCAGTCATTTATGAATGCATAATAATATAGACTACACCTCTCAAAACGATATGTTCTGCCTAATATTGTAGTATATACAAATTAAACGTAGCTACATGAAGTAGTTTTGGAAAAAATTAGCTATGAGCCTACACGCTCAGCTAACTAGTTATCAGGATGTGTGATCATGGGTGAGTAATTTGAACGTAGATAGATAGATAGATAGATAGATAGATAGATAGATAGATAGATAGATAGATAGATAGATAGATAGATAGATAGATAGATAGATAGATAGATAGATACAGTAGTTAAATTTTCACCTTTACCGCATTGAACGCCGATGTCACATTTTCCGATACGTGTTGTACTTTGACTCGGTCTGGGCTCTAAGGTTTGGCGTTCACTTTCACCGGTCCATCTCTTCGTTATTTCATGGGATCGAAGACTCGATTTGAGGTCCTCGTTCTCTTCTTTTATTCTGGATATTTTGGCTCGCAGATCCGCAATAGTTGTTTCGAAAAGTTGCGTTGTCTCGGTGACTGCAGTCTTCAATACACTCTCCATAACAGAGGCGAACTGAATTTTAAAACTGTCGTTCGACATGTTGGTGGCAGCCATCTTCAACCAACACTCATATACATGTACAATCGATTATTATTTCGAATATAACGTACAGGATTGATCAGAACATAACTTCTTATTCTATGGACACGGCACCCAGTGCTTTGTGTGACGCACTGAGTGGTGTGTAGATTTCCTGTAAATATTTTACACAATTTTATCAAATTAGCCGGATTGTATTTTCAACCTTATTTACAGTCATGAGAACATGCAAAGGTTTTGTTCAAATAAAGACATTTTCTCTCCAGAAAGGAGCGTAGTGTAGATTGTCCCACTACCAGATCCGTAGGTTTGTTTCCGGAAGTGCTATTGTTTTTTGGGAATGACTTCAGCAAAGGTTTATTATAACTAGACCAAGATAGACACAGCCTGTTGTTTCCAATGGGAACAAATTAGTCATAGTGGGCAGAACAAGGAAAGTGGTGGGCAGAGCCAACCACGAACTAGCGAGATCCTATTGGCGCGTTCTAGCATTCATCTGCATATTTCCGTTATTTCCCGGTCCTCTGAATTGCACCTGTGCAGTAACTCAATTCGCCTTGACGCTCCTTCTAAACAACGTGATTAAAAAAAAAAAAATCGCCTACATGGTACACTCTGTTCATAACAGATAATAGTTATGGGAACAGAAAACTGTTTTGAGATCAAATGTTTCATCGATGAGCTATACTTTTTATAGAAAGTTAGCAAAAATAGATACGATCTTGCTACCATGGAAAGGAAAATACCTGTCTATTTGTGGAAAAATCACCCTGATTAACTCTTTAGTCATATCACAGTTTATCTATTTGCTTATGGTTTTGCCTACACCTAGTGACCTGCTTTTAAAATTATATGAACAAAAAATATAAAATTGTATTTGGAACGGCAAGCCAGATAAAATTAAAAGGGCCTATTTATATAACGAATATGAATTCGGAGGGCAGAACTTATTAAATATTAAAGCATTAGACCTCTCACTAAAGGCATCAGTCATACAAAAGTTATACTTAAATCCAAACTGGTTCTCTAGTAAATTGGTACGAATGTCTCATCCTATGTTCAGGAATGGCCTTTTTCCCATTTATTCAGAATACACCTGCTCACTTTCGGTTGCTTGAAAAGGAATTAATCTCCAAAATATCTTTATTTTTTAAACAAGCCTTAGAAAGTTGGTTGTAATTTCAGTTTAATCGACCTGAAAGGACGGAACAAATAGTACAACAAATATTGTGGTTATATTCAAATATACTAATTGATAAAAAAAAAACTGTATTTATCGAAGAAATGTTTTAAAAAATGTATAATTTTAGTGAATGATATCATAAATAGGACTGGTGGAGTTATGTCACACATGCAACTAACACAGACATATGGAAATGTCTGCTCTACCCAAAATTACAACCAATTAATTGCAGCATTACCACAAAAATGGAAGAGGCAAGTTGAAGAGGAAAAAAGTAAGGAACTTGTATGTCGGCCCTGTATTAAAGAACATAAATGGTTAAAGAAAAGTGTGATAAATAAAAACATATACCAATTTCATTTAAGGACCAAAAAACGGACAGCTGTGCCATATAAATTGCAAAATAGTTGGGAAGAGATTTTCGATGTACCCATTCCATGGCACATGGTTTATGGAATGGGTCTATCTATGGGTCTATCTATCGATACGCAAAACAACGCCGGATTCAAAACTTCGAATTTTTCGATTTAAATTACTATACAAAATTCTTGCAACTAATAGAATGTTATATATATGGGGGATACAATCTTCCCAGCTATGCAGATTCTGCTGTGAGGAGGCCGTTATTAGATAATTTATTTTGGTATTGTCCATATGTAGCTCGTTTTTGGTCACAGGTCCAGGAATGGCTGAAGAATTGCAACATTTTCCTAGAACTAACGCTACAGATAGCAATACTGGGTGATTTGAAAAGCCATAGTCAATCAATCAATAATATAATAATTATTTTAGCAAAAACATTTTTTTTAAATTTACAATCTGGAGAAGCTATGAGAATTGTAAGGTTAAATTATTTTGTGAAGCATCACAGCACAGTTGAAAAATATATGGCAAATAGAAATCCGAAATGGATCATGTTGAGAGATAGATGGGAGGGGTTGAATGGAGCTGAAGGGTGGGACTAATAACAAGATAAACAATGTAAAACATACGGGATCTGTAAAATGTATATAGGTTCGGAACTTTTGTGAAATAGCACAGTTACAAATAGAAATCAAACTGGATGGACATCAGCAATAGAGGAAGGACTAAGAACAAACAAGAGAGAACTATTGTAAAGTAGACTGTGTCTGTAAAATGTGTATAAGATGTATAAATTGAAGGTAAAAGCAGAAGTGTTTATTAGTTTACTCCAATTGGGGGATCGGTGGTAGGGTTTGCGGTGAATAATAATAAAGGTATATTCTTTAAAAAAGTATGTATGTCTATATAGGTATGTGTATGTATATATGTGTATATGTATGCATGCGTGTATGGATATATATATTTACCAAAATAATATGGGGGATTGGAAATGATGCAGACAATTACATTGATGGAAGCAACATTCTTTCCGCAATATTAAGCTGATCCACCAAAAAAATAAAAATAAAATGTCGTTCCATATTCTCCCACCTCCGGCCAGTATGCTTCCTCTCACTACCATATTTGGTAGTGAGTGGAAAGTCTAAGCGGATGCTTAACATTTTATTCTTCCGGGGAAATATCTGTCTCATTGTTCTGTCTGTGATTTTAGTGTTGGCTCTGTAACTATCAAACGTTAATTATCGAACTGCCATAAGCTTGCGTTCTTTCAATGCCTATGGTATTTCTTTGTTCGAATATCCTCATACAGTAAATGCTACATCTTATATCTAGAAAGTATTACAATTGTTATTAGGACCGTCATTGAGAGAGACAACATCCAACAGTAGCTAGCCTGCTAACGTTAGCTAGCTAGCTTGCTTCCTAGACTTTTGCTGAGCTGGATCGTTAACACTGACCCACCTGAACAAAAGTACCTAAATGTTACGAACTCTTAACTGTAGCTAGCTACACATAGACAGTTTGCCATGATGTCTGAAGCCATCGTAACCTTCCAGTCTCAGCTCTCCGGAGTCATGGAGACGGTATTCAAGGCTGCTATGTACGAGATCACCAGGCTGGTGGACGATAGCTTCCTGAAGGAGATGTCCTGCAGCCGGGAGCAGGTCGAGTCACTGAAAAAGCGGCTGCAGTGGTCGGAGAACAGACGCAGGGATAGGGACAGAGAGGTAGGCCGAACGGGGAAGTGTGCGGACTGTGGGAGAGCTAACGAAGAAGCCAGGGAGAGAAGCTCTGGAACCTCACAGACAGGTGACGAGAGAGACATCAAAACACATATCTACAATGAGTGTATAAAACATTAGGAACACCTGCTCTTTCCATGACAGACTAACCAGGTGAAATCTATTTCCCCTAATTAATGTCACTTATTAAATCCACTTTAATAAGTGTCGATGAAGGGGGTGACACAGGTTAAATGTGGATTTTTAAGCCTTGAGACATGGATTGTGTATGTATCCTATTCAGAGGGTGAATGGGCAAGACAAAATATTGAAGTGCCTTTGATGGGTATGGTAGTAGGTGCCAGGCGCACCGGTTTGAGTGTGTCCAGAACTGCAATGCTGCTGGGTTTTTCATGCTCAACAGTTTCCCGTGTGTATCAAGAATGGTCCACCACCCAAAGGATATCCAGCCAACTTCACACAACTGTGGGTTGCATTGGATTCAACATGGGCCAGCATCCCTGTGGAACACTTTCAACACTTTGTAGAGTCCATGCCCCAGACAAATGAATGCTGTTCTGAAGGGCAAAATGGGGTTGCAAATCAATATTAGCAAGGTGTTCCTAATGTTTTGTACACTATAATATATATATATATACACACACACACATAGTACCAGTCAAAAGTTTGGACACTCCTACTAATTTAAGGGTTTTTATTTATTTATTTTACTATTTTCAACATTTTAGAATGACAGTGAAGACACCAAAACTATGAAATAACACATATGGAATCATGTAGTAACCAAAAAAGTGTTAAACAAATCAAAAAATATTTTATATTTGATATTCTTCAAAGTAGCCACCCTTTGCCTTGACAGCTTTGCACACTCTTGGCATTCTCTCAACCAGCTTCACCTGGAATGCTTTTCCAACAGTCTTGAAGGACTTCCCACGTGTGGTGAGCACTTGTTGTCTGCTTTACCTTCACTCTACGGTTCAACTCATTACAAACCATTTCAATTGGGTTGAGGTCGGGTGATTGTGTAGGCCAGGTTATCTGATGCAGCACTCTATCACTCTCCTTCTTGGTCAAATAGCCCTTTCTAAATTAATCACAGACAGTGTCACCAGCAAAGCACCATCATACCACCTCCTCCATGCTTCACGGTGGGAAGCACACATGCGGAGATCATCCATTCACCTACTCCGCGTCTCATAAAGACACTGCGGTTGGAACCAAAACTCTCAAATTTGGACTCATCAGACCAAAGGGCAGATTTCCACCAGTCTAATGTCCATTGCTTGTGTTTCTTTGCCCAAGCAAGTCTCTTCTTCTTATTGGTGTCCTTTTAGTACTGTTTTTTTGCAGCAATTTGACCATGAATTCGCAGACGAGTAGGTAAACCACCGCTACCCTCAGTATTATTGGCCAACATGCAATCATTTGAATTCAAACTGGACGATCTACGACTAAGACTATCCTACCAACGGGACATTAAAAACTGTGATATTTTATGTTTCACTGAGACATGGCTGAACGACAGATCATTTAAAGCTGACTGGCTTCTCCGTGTATCGGCAGGACAGAGCAGCTACGTCTGGGAAGACAAGGGGCGGGGGTGTGTGTCTATTTGTCAACTGCTGGTGCGCGATGTCTAATATTAAAGAAGTCTCGAGGTATTTCTCGACATAGGTAGAATACCTCATGATAAGCTGTATACCACATTATCTACCAAAAAAGTTCACGTCTGTAGCCATGAGCCATGAAGTGCTTTGAAAGGCTGGTCATGGCTCC
>NC_092091.1:76429937-76486360 GCF_045679555.1 Salvelinus alpinus | reverse complement strand
GAGCTGGGGTGCTTGGGGAAGAGGGAGAGCAGGACACGCTGCGGCCTTGGCAGTCTGTCTCTCTTTTCCCCAGTGGGGGCTGGGGTGCTTGGGGAAGAGGGAGAGCAGGACACGCTGCGGCCTTGGCAGTCTGTCTTCTTTTCCCCAGTGGGGGCTGGGGTGCTTGGGGAAGAGGGAGAGCAGGACACGCTGCGGCCTTGGCAGTCTGTCTTCTTTTCCCCAGTGGGGGCTGGGGTGCTTGGGGAAGAGGGAGAGCAGGACACGCTGCGGCCTTGGCAGTCTGTCTTCTTTTTCCCAGTGGGGGCTGGGGTGCTTGGGGAAGAGGGAGAGCAGGACACGCTGCGACCTTGGCAGCCTGCTAGGCGGCTGTAGCTTCTTACTTAGCGTTCATGTGGTTCTCACGAAGCACACATGCCAGATCGCCAGATCCATGATGAAATCTCTCTTGCTGACTGTCTTGTCGAGGCATTGTTTGTACAATACGTGCGCGTTGATAGCAGTCATGTCGAGCACGTTGTAGAACACCTCAACAGGCCAGCGACGAGTACGTCCTTTTACAGAGTACAGTCTTGCCATCTGGTCGAGTGCATCCACACCAACCTATTGCATTAAATAAAATAGAATAGACAATTTTAGAATGATATAATAATACTAACAATAACAATAATATGAATGTAATATAATATTTGGTGTTTGGCTATCTGTATATGGAAGAGATACATAGCTTTGTGTATTGTAATCTGTCAATGTCTCCGTATTCTTCTTCTGGTCACTGCCAATGGCAACAGTGGGATGCCTGGTGCTGAAGATGCAAACACTCTTATTTCTTTACCACCTGCACACCGTGAGTGTTGCTTTACCACTCTCCATCACTGATGTGGAGGACATCTCTGCTGGTATGTTGTGTTTGCGCAGAGGGGGGCAGCTCCCTCCTTTGTTTGTTCATTGTTCCGAGCAGCCTATTCTTCTTTGCGATCAAATTTTCTGCCAGGGAAATTGATGTGAAGAAGTTGTCCATAGTCACATTTCTACCTTTGCCCATGTAAGGCTACACGAGTCTCAAAACCACAGTCTCAGACAGTCGCTCACCGGGACTCTCTGAAGCGGTTGCGTGGCATGGTCTCTCGGGAAAAAGTCCACGCCATACGTAGCTATCAGACCAAAATGACTCCACCTCCATGCTCTGTCCGCCATACGTAGCTATCAGACCAAAATGACTCCACCTCCATGCTCTCTCCGCCATACGTACCTATCAGACCAAAATGAGTCCACCTCCATGCTCTGTCCGCCATACGTAGCTATCAGACCTAAATGAGTCCACCTCCATGCTCTCTCCGCCATACGTACCTATCAGACCTAAATGAGTCCACCTCCATGCTCTCTCCGCCATACGTAGCTATCAGACCTAAATGAGTCCACCTCCATGCTCTCTCCGCCATACGTACCTATCAGACCTAAATGAGTCCACCTCCATGCTCTCTCCGCCATACGTAGCTATCAGACCAAAATGACTCCACCTCCATGCTCTCTCCGCCATACGTACCTATCAGACCTAAATGACTCCACCTCCATGCTCTCTCCGCCATACGTACCTATCAGACCTAAATGAGTCCACCTCCATGCTCTCTCCGCCATACGTAGCTATCAGACCTAAATGAGTCCACCTCCATGCTCTCTCCGCCATACGTACCTATCAGACCTAAATGAGTCCACCTCCATGCTCTGTCCGCCATACGTAGCTATCAGACCTAAATGAGTCCACCTCCATGCTCTCTCCGCCATACGTACCTATCAGACCTAAATGAGTCCACCTCCATGCTCTCTCCGCCATACATAGCTATCAGACCTAAATGAGTCCACCTCCATGCTCTGTCCGCCATACGTAGCTATCAGACCAAAATGACTCCACCTCCATGCTCTCTCCGCCATATGCTCCACGGACATACAAGAGTGCAATCAATGCTTTGAGTTCACCCATAGACATGTCCGGCGTACTGTTTCATTTTCATCATTCAACTCATCACTACACTATTAAATTAAACCAACCTCCTCCTCACCCTCCTTACCATTCAGTTAGGCCTCATTTAAAATCTATTGTGAAGTAAGGTGCACAGTTACTGCCTGTTCCATCCATGTGTCACTCATTCAGTAGGCTGGCATCAATTGCTTCGCTGGATAGAGTCAAGGATATATATGTTTAGCATTATTCTAAAGGCCTACTGCAACATGTATCATGTCTTCGTTTCCCTTTACAATACATTTGATTAGTAATATAAAACAGTCCCATAACAGCTTATTTTTACAAATAAAAAATTAAAAGAGAATGGTGTCCACACCTAAGGCGCATGGTCAAATAATTTTCTGCTGATAAATAGGCATAACACAAACTCATCATTCAACTATTGTTTTTCTAAATGAAATCAACTTATTCACCCTCATTATTCAGCTAGGCCTAATATAAGTTCAATTGTGAAGTAGGGTGAAAAATTATCACCCATTGGTCATTCATTCAGTTAGGAGAGAGAGACGCGTTAGTGCCTGGCTTGGTACCAATGTCATAGGTTGTTTTGGCGGATTAAGTTAGGAATAAGAGTGAAAAAACAGGTAGAAAGGCTCTAAATATTTTTCTGTTCTGACAAATTAGCAGTGTAAAATACATTTAGGAAACTGCATTCACTGCATTCTCTATCGGAAGGTAGGCTGGTCCTTTTTGATGTATTGTAGGTCAAAACATTGCATTCTGTTCATTTATAAAGTCAATTTGCAAAAACTGCATTTACCTATAAACATATCACAGGTACTGTATGACCTGCTCTTGATAACTCTTGACATTCCTTCCTTCAGTCTTCAGAACACTGTACAGATGGATGCGTTGGTGCCCTTCGGGCGACTCAGATTGTTGGTTGAGGAACTCTACTGAGCAAAGTGGTTGTTTTTCATGATTCATGTTTTGTATTTAAAAAGCATGTGTTAGTGTATTTCCTATGCTCCCATGCTGCCTTGATTGTGCAATTGTTGTCATGCAGGGATCCCTTGTAAAAGAGACCTTTACCTTTCATAAATATAACAAGTCTTACTACCTATAATCTTCCTTAAACCATCATTACTCCCTATAATCAGTCACAAAACATCATTACTACCTATAATCAGTCACAAAACATCATTACTCCCTATAATCAGTCACAAAACATCATTACTCCCTATAATCAGTCACAAAACATCATTACTTCCTATAATCAGTCACAAAACATCATTACTCCCTATAATCAGTCACAAAACATCATTACTACCTATAATCAGTCACAAAACATCATTACTCCCTATAATCAGTCACAAAACGTCATTACTCCCTATAATCAGTCACAAAACATCATTACTTCCTATAATCAGTCACAAAACGTCATTACTCCCTATAATCAGTCACAAAACATCATTACTCCCTATAATCAGTCACAAAACGTCATTACTCCCTATAATCAGTCACAAAACATCATTACTCCCTATAATCAGTCACAAAACATCATTGCTACCTATAATCAGTCACAAAATGTCATTACTACCTATAATCAGTCACAAAACATCATTACTCCCTATAATCAGTCACAAAACGTCATTACTACCTATAATCAGTCACAAAACATAATTGCTACTTTTAATCAGTCATAAAATGTCATTCATGATAATTTGTCATAATGTATCTGAACCTAGAACAGTTACGTAGCCACACCCTTCAAGAGCATGTTTCCTCCTCTCTCTCTTCCTCTTTTATCTCCCTATCCTTATACTCTTCCTCCTCTCGCTTTCCCTCCGTTCCTCCTCTCCTCCCAGGTATGCCTGCCATGCTGTTGGTATCGGTGTTGGGCAGGAAGGGCCCAGCCTCTGTCAAGGTGGCTGACATTGCCTTGGTGACAGTGTCAGGGTCAGAGGTCGTAGGCGGGGCCCTGGAAGACATGGGCAACGGGGAGTTCCTAGTTACGGTAACCAAGGTCCCTGCGGGGGAGTTTGTGGTGCTGTTGAACGGGACAGACGTGGTCTCCTCCACCGTGTTCCAGAGACAGTCCACCACTCAGATGTCTGTCTCCAAGGTTACCATCAAGGTAAGTGATGCTGACACACTTCCTGTTTACATTGAAAATCGGATTTCATTTGTAAATCGTGACGGAGTCTATATTGCATGTTGGGATAGTGTTAGATAAAAACCATGGTCATAGACATTTTCAAAAGTGGACCTCACAACAGCTCCTCAACAATGTTCTTCTTGTCTTTTCAGGCCGTGGTGGACAGAAGCATGGAGCCTGGTAAACCCTTCACCCTTCCCTTCACCGTCATGACCGATGCCACTGGAGGCAGCTACAAAATTAGTGCCAGAAATGACCGAGACTTCAACATGAACGTCCCCGGCAGGTAGGGATCAGGGCTGTAATATCAAAGCCTGAGGCTGATTCCAGATCTGTTTGTACACATTGGCCATAGGAGCAATTTAAGCATAAACAGATTAGGGACCAAAACAGATCTGTTCAAAATCAGCTTCTCCTCTATGCTGGCAAAAACCTTAATAAATATTGTCCTCTCTTGGCATAATTTGTATTGACAATTAATGCTATCTTATCAGCATCGCTGTGACCACCGGAGGAAACGCCACCAGTGAACTGACCATCACGGTGCCCGCCAACACACCCTCAGGAACAGATGTCACCTTAACCATCGAGGCTGTGGCCCCCGGGGCGTCCGACTCCAACTATGCCGTCCTGCGCCTCTCTGTTGTCACCAAGGTAACCTCAGATATATGTACAGATATAGTAGATATGCTAGAGAGTAGAGGTATAGATAAAGATACACTAGAGATCTGAGAGGCCTATATGAGCTGTCTCCACTATATGGGCTGTCTCAACTATATGGGCTGTCTCCACTATATGAGCTGTCTCCACTATATGGGCTGTCTCCACTATATGAGCTGTCTCCACTATATGGGCTGTCTCCACTATATGAGCTGTCTCCACTATATGGGCTGTCTCCACTATATGGGCTGTCTCCACTATATGAGCTGTCTCCACTATATGGGCTGTCTCCACTATATGAGCTGTCTCCACTATATGGACTGTCTCCACTATATGGACTGTCTCCACTATATGGGCTGTCTCCACTATATGGACTGTCTCCACTATATGGACTGTCTCCACTATATGGCCTGTCTCCACTATATGGGCTGTCTCCACTATATGGGCTGTCTCCACTATATGAGCTGTCTCCACTATATGAGCTGTCTCCACTATATGAGCTGTCTCCACTATATGGGCTGTCTCCACAATATGGGCTGTCTCCACTATATGGCCTGTCTCCACTATATGGCCTGTCTCCACTATATGGGCTGTCTCCACTATATGGACTGTCTCCACTATATGGGCTGTCTCCACTATATGGGCTGTCTCCACAATATGAGCTGTCTCCACTATATGGGCTGTCTCCACAATATGAGCTTTGTCCACCATATGGGCTGTCTCCACTATATGAGCTGTCTCCACTATATGAGCTGTCTCCACTATATGAGCTGTCTCCACTATATGGGCTGTCTCCACAATATGAGCTTTGTCCACCATATGGGCTGTCTCCACTATATGAGCTGTCTCCACTATATGGGCTGTCTCCACTATATGAGCTGTCTCCACTATATGGGCTGTCTCCACTATATGGGCTGTCTCCACTATATGAGCTGTCTCCACAATATGGGCTGTCTCCACAATATGAGCTTTGTCCACCATATGGGCTGTCTCCACTATATGAGCTTTGTCCACCATATGGGCTGTCTCCACTATATGAGCTGTCTCCACTATATGGGCTGTCTCCACTATATGGGCTGTCTCCACTATATGAGCTGTCTCCACTATATGGGCTGTCTCCACAATATGAGCTTTGTCCACCATATGGGCTGTCTCCACTATATGAGCTGTCTCCACTATATGGGCTGTCTCCACTATATGAGCTGTCTCCACTATATGGGCTGTCTCCACAATATGAGCTTTGTCCACCATATGGGCTGTCTCCACTATATGAGCTGTCTCCACTATATGGGCTGTCTCCACTATGTGGGCTGTCTCCACTATGTGGGCTGTCTCCACTATATGAGCCGTCTAACCTATATGGGCCGTCTCCACTCTATGGGCTGTCTCCACTTCTCCCTCATCATGATAATCACGGTCTCTCTCTCTCTCTCTCTCTCTCTCTCTCTCTCTCTGCAGGTGACAGATTTCACCCCTCCCCAGTGTGAGATGGTCATCGTGTCATCGGTCGACTGCCCAGCTGACCCAGCAGCCTGCAGCTCTGCCTTCTGGCAGCTCTCTGCCAACATGACCGACGGCGTCAACGGCACAGGCATCACCAGCCTCAAACACCGCCAGGGAGCGGGTGACCTCACCCACACGGACCTAAAGCAGACGGTTGTTGCAGCAGCGTTCAACGCTTCGTGCTGCTCTCTGACAGTGGAGCTGGTGGCGGTGGACAAGGCCATGAATGTCGGCACCTGTCGGTTTTCCATCGTCCGCAGTGCGGGACCGCCCTCCCTCGCTCTGTCCCTCCCACTGTTGGTGTGTCTGCTGGTCTCTGCCCTCTTCACTACGTCCCTCAGAGACTTACTTATCTGATTTTAACCTCATGGACTGACTGACTGCCAACCTGATACTACCTCTTAAACTTAAGAGAAGATACATTTCTCAACCATATTTCTATTTTTGATGTAAATGGGATGTTATAGAAGGGTTCAGAATACCTGTTCTGTGATTTCACATGTTTTTGAGAACTTATCCCAAACAGATAAACCAAAACCACTTCCTCATCCTCGTTGTGTCGTATGGGGCTCTGAAAAAACCTGAACAAAGGCTCCATAAACACCCAAATACGTCCTTTCAGAAACGGCAAAGCTCTCAGCATAGTGATGCAGGTCTTTAGATGTTGTACACATGAAAATGTGCCTTTCAGAACTTTATCCGCAATATTATATTCCCTTTTGCGCCACTCGAGACGTTTCCCCTACCCTATATTGAGTGCTTTGCCTTAGCTTTCTAAAGATCAACAACGTTTTATCCATTCCACAGGAGTGGATTTTGTCTTTTTTCAAACTTTCTTTGTTTCATCAAACGATGACGAAAATATATATTTTTAAATATAAATGATGATTGCCGAACAATGTGGAAGGAACGCGGGGCACGTGATGTTATCACTTAACTATAAAGCTCCCCTCTACATTTCATTCTAAATGCCTACTGCTTGCTAAAGCTATTTCTCAACTTTAAACACAACGTTTCTTTGCAGGATCCTTGTCCTGACTTTCCAGAATCCCTGAAATGCTTCGCCTTGCTTTTCTGATTGGCTAGATACAAGTTTCAACATCCAATTATTTCAGATCTACTAGAGTGCAAGTTTCACTATGGCACCGTGGCGATACGTTGGCACATGATGATAATTATTAGAATATGACAAATATCAGTCAATTCTTGCATTCTATTCATGCTGGCTTTTGCCTGAGACATGAAACAGATAGGTTGGAGGGCATACAGGCCGTCACCAATGTATTAATTGCCAATTTGCCTAAATGGGTCATGGAAACAGTTCAACCACAACATTTTTATTCAACCCTATAGGTGTGATGTCATTACGTCCATCGGTTTTTATCGACACGTTCAGTGGAAACGCGCCGTAGCAGGCAACTTTCTAAATGTCTATAAAACATCACTGGACACGTTCAGTGGAAACGCGTCGTAGCAGGCAACTTTCTAAATGTCTATAAAACATCACTGGACACGTTCAGTGGAAACGCGTCGTAGCAGGCAACTTTCTAAATGTCTATAAAACATCACTGGACACGTTCAGTGGAAACGCGCCGTAGCAGGCAACTTTCTAAATGTCTATAAAACATCACTGGACACGTTCAGTGGAAACGCGTCGTAGCAGGCAACTTTCTAAATGTCTATAAAACATCACTGGACACGTTCAGTGGAAACGCGTCGTAGCAGGCAACTTTCTAAATGTCTATAAAACATCACTGGACACGTTCAGTGGAAACGCGTCGTAGCAGGCAACTTTCTAAATGTCTATAAAACATCACTGGACACGTTCAGTGGAAACGCGTCGTAGCAGGCAACTTTCTAAATGTCTATAAAACATCACTGGACACGTTCAGTGGAAACGCGTCGTAGCAGGCAACTTTCTAAATGTCTATAAAACATCACTGGACACGTTCATGGAAACATAGCTAGTGATGGCGCAATTGGGCGTCAGATTGCTGTATGATATGATAAGGAAAGATAATATATTTATTAACACCTATCCAGATGTTGTTAGATCTGGCAGGAATCTGCAAAGTTTTCATCTGGGAACGTGCCCAAGCCCACCATGAAAATGAATGTTTCTTGTGTAAAATTTCTCAACATGTCACTTGCACTGTAATATTGATGTTTTAATTTTTGTGTCCGGTTTATCTCTCTGGCATGAATAAAAAGCTCTGCTTTCCTGCTGCATTTGTGACTCATGATATTTGTTTTGTTATGATACGGAGGTAGTTTAGTAGCCTGTGAAACTAGCCTGGGCCCGGTTTCCCAAAATAATCTTAAGGCTAAGTTCATCTTCAGAACCTTTGTAGGAACATTTAATCCGAGCTGTTTCCCAAAACCGTCGTTATTAACGTTGCACTTGAAAAGACTCGTAGTCTAAGGTCTGCCTCGGACCACACGTAGAACAGCTAAGTGCTTCATTAAATGTTTTGTTGCTCCCCGTGTCACTTCACACACCGAAGATGTCTGCTAAACATAGAATCACACGTTTTATCAATTTCTCTGTGAGTGCCAATAACTTTAGAACAAAGTTGACTACAAATACAAAGATGACTGCATTCAAATATAAATACATTAGGTTATAGGCCTATTTCAATCATATATTCACGTTCAATCTATTTTGATACTTGTAGCCTACGCTACTGTCTGTCGTTTGTCTCATATTTCATGATGTGTAGCCTAACTTGCGCAATGATGTACCAAATCTGTGACATCACATCACCACTCTGGAACAACATGACATCACCACTCTGGGACAACATGACATCACCACTCTGGAACAACATGACATCACCACTCTGGCCAATTCCCCACCTGGCTCCACTGAAGGGACACCACTACTTGATAAGGGCCACGTCATGGAGTCCAAAATACCAATGTTTTTAACCAATAGACATTCACTAAATGTAGCATTGTAGCTTCATAAAATATGTTCTACTTCCTGATTGACTACTGTAAATCCACCCACTCTGCAGCATCACATCATCACCCTGACCACTTATCCTAGCCTGTCGGCCCTAGTAAACGACAGATGACGGAATACAGCCCTGTACATAGTGTAGTGTGGTCCTCTGTAGCTTGGTTTGTAGAGCATAGTGTTTGCAACGCCAGGATTGTGGGTTTGATTCCCGGGGCCAATATGTGAAATGGTTGCACACGTGACTATAAGTTGCTTTGGATAAAAGCATCTGCTAAATGGCATGTATGATTATATCACGTAATAGTTATTTAATAAAAGCATGGTTCTCATTACAATAGGGTTGTATTCTGTTATCAACCAGTTTATGAGGGCAGCCGGTGGGGGTCTGTGATTCAAAAAAAAAGATATGTAATTCATTTATAAGTCCAAAAATGTATGTACCAATCGCAGACTGTAGCTTCAAACTTTATTTTTAATCCCCTCTTCAATGTTCCCATCTTTTACATTATGGTGACAGTGATGAAGTCCATACATCCACTGTTATTGTAATAAGGATGGAAAATAAGCAGAACTCATGCATGGTTAATATAATGAACAGATTATATGAGGATCAAGGAGATGGAACATTAAAACATGAAGATACATGCATTAAGAGTTTAAATGGATGCATTATCGGTTTAATGCATTATCGGTTTAATGCATTATCATTTTTGTCATTCATATTTTATAGATATTTAATTTAGAAATAATAAAACATTCAAACGCAAAACACAAACACAGATTGGACTCTACCTACGTGTGTATTTATCCTGCTGTTTTTACCAAACAAATGTCAATTATCATGATAAAGAAACACGCCCTCTCTGACTCCATCTACTGGTGATTATCATGATCTTCACTGTATCAACTGAACATACTGTTATCAATTATCAGCTGCTATCCCCGACTCTGTGACCTGTCCCACACAATCCCTTATTAACCTTTTAGAGTCATATAACGTTACCATGACAACATAACAGATCCACACCTCACCAAGGGGGCCTGGGCAGGACCCTCTGATACTGTCACTGTCCCCTCCCCTCTGTCTCCTGCCCCCTCCACTCCCAGGGGTACAGCAGGTACTGTGTGTGTGTGTGTGTGTGTGTGTGTGTGTGTGTGTGTGTGTGTGTGTGTGTGTGTGTGTGTGTGTGTGTGTGTGTGTGTGTGTGTGTGTGTGTGTGTGTGTGTGTGTGTGTGTGTGTGTGTGTGTGTGTGTCTGCAGACTGGGGTCAGAGTCAAAGAGGTGAATATGGGTTGGTAATCTGTGATCAGGGCAGTGACAGGACAGGGTTTCCTAGGGACGTCAGAAGAGGCTTCGCCCTTTAACTGCTGTTATAAAACTGGGCTGAGCTGCCCAGCTAAGCAGAAAGCATGAGACTGTGAACTTGTAAATACACTATAGCTCATATTAAAACACACACACATATTAAAACACAAGCATATACACACATGTAACCTGTGAACATAGGATATCGCCATGGAAACTGTTACGTTAGCTGATGGGTCAATGAGTCTGATGTCAGGTGCTTCTTGCACTGGTTATCAAAACAACTCTTCAGAACATTCCAGACAACCCCCTGGGCACAGACGTCAATTCACCATCTCTTCCACGTTGGTTAAATGTAATTTAATTGAAATGATGTGGAAACAATGTTGATTCAACCAGTGTGCACCCGGTGAGTTATCTGTGACGAACGGTAATAAACGCTGATTACCTTAGCGACGCCAAATAGCAATCCCAGAAATGTACCTGTCCGCATGCCTTGTGAAGTAATATTATCACACCATAAAGAATCCACTCTAACGTTAGTGCCATCCTCTCCCTAGTCATCAGTATCCACTACCTGTCCTGAACCATGAAGAATGATGTTACCACCCAGAATTATTTTGGTCACCCTCATGGCTGATAGGAAAAAATGAAAAAATATCTTTAATAATGTTCCTTTCGAAGTAATTACCTTCTCTAACATCAACAGTCATCTCTTCAGAGCGCCTGTGAAACTAATACCATAAAACCATTCAGAATTCTTTCAAACCTCATTACTGATTTACAGTAAAGAAAGATATTTAATGATTCTGCTTGGATAATCCAGTATTTTGTGTGTGTATTTGTGTTTATTATGGATCCCCATTGGCTGTTGTCAAGGCACCATCTACTCTTCCTGGGGTCCAATCACAATTAAATGCAATAATATAATACATAATATAATACATTATTACACACTACTCTACCACAACATATCTACAATACAACACATTATTACACACTACTCTACCACAACATGTCTACAATACAACACATTATAACACACTACTCTACCACAACATATCTACAATACAACACATTATTACACACTACTCTACCACAACATGTCTACAATACACCACATTATTACACACTACTCTACCACAACATGTCTACAATACAACACATTATAACACACTACCACAACATGTCTACAATACAACACATTACACACTACCACAACATGTCTACAATACAACACATTATTACACACTACTCTACCACAACATATCTACAATACAAAATCAATGATACAGCAAAATAACAATATTAAAATGTGTTTGTGTGGAGAGTGTGTGTGTTAGCATGTGTTTGCGAATGCTGTGTGTGTGTGTGTCTCTTCACAGTCCACGTTGTTCCATAAGATGTAGTTCTATCTGGGGTTTTTTATCTGATTATACTGCTTGTCTGAGTTCCGTGATGTGGAATAGAGTTCCATGTAGTCATGGCTCTATGTAGTACTGTGTGTTTCCCATAGTCTGTTCTGGACTTGGAGAACTCTGGTGGCATGTCTTGCGGGGTATGTATGGGTGTTTGAGCTGGTGGCATGTCTTGCGGGGTATGTATGGGTGTTTGAGCTGGTGGCATGTCCTGCGGGGTATGTATGGGTGTTTGAGCTGGTGGCATGTCTTGCGGGGTATGTATGGGTGTTTGAGCTGGTGGCATGTCTTGCGGGGTATGTATGGGTGTTTGAGCTGGTGGCATGTCCTGCGGGGTATGTATGGGTGTTTGAGCTGGTGGCATGTCCTGCGGGGTATGTATGGGTGTTTGAGCTGGTGGCATGTCTTGCGGGGTATGTATGGGTGTTTGAGCTGGTGGCATGTCTTGCGGGGTATGTATGGGTGTTTGAGCTGGTGGCATGTCCTGCGGGGTATGTATGGGTGTTTGAGCTGGTGGCATGTCCTGCGGGGTATGTATGGGTGTTTGAGCTGGTGGCATGTCTTGCGGGGTATGTATGGGTGTTTGAGCTGGTGGCATGTCCTGCGGGGTATGTATGGGTGTTTGAGCTGGTGGCATGTCCTGCGGGGTATGTATGGGTGTTTGAGCTGGTGGCATGTCCTGCGGGGTATGTATGGGTGTTTGAGCTGGTGGCATGTCCTGCGGGGTATGTATGGGTGTTTGAGCTGGTGGCATGTCCTGCGGGGTATGTATGGGTGTTTGAGCTGGTGGCATGTCTTGCGGGGTATGTATGGGTGTTTGAGCTGGTGGCATGTCCTGCGGGGTATGTATGGGTGTTTGAGCTGGTGGCATGTCCTGCGGGGTATGTATGGGTGTTTGAGCTGGTGGCATGTCCTGCGGGGTATGTATGGGTGTTTGAGCTGGTGGCATGTCCTGCGGGGTATGTATGGGTGTTTGAGCTGGTGGCATGTCCTGCGGGGTATGTATGGGTGTTTGAGCTGGTGGCATGTCTTGCGGGGTATGTATGGGTGTTTGAGCTGGTGGCATGTCCTGCGGGGTATGTATGGGTGTTTGAGCTGGTGGCATGTCCTGCGGGGTATGTATGGGTGTTTGAGCTGGTGGCATGTCCTGCGGGGTATGTATGGGTGTTTGAGCTGGTGGCATGTCCTGCGGGGTATGTATGGGTGTTTGAGCTGGTGGCATGTCCTGCGGGGTATGTATGGGTGTTTGAGCTGGTGGCATGTCCTGCGGGGTATGTATGGGTGTTTGAGCTGGTGGCATGTCCTGCGGGGTATGTATGGGTGTTTGAGCTGGTGGCATGTCCTGCGGGGTATGTATGGGTGTTTGAGCTGGTGGCATGTCCTGCGGGGTATGTATGGGTGTTTGAGCTGGTGGCATGTCTTGCGGGGTATGTATGGGTGTTTGAGCTGGTGGCATGTCCTGCGGGGTATGTATGGGTGTTTGAGCTGGTGGCATGTCCTGCGGGGTATGTATGGGTGTTTGAGCTGAGCGCTCGTCGCTTAAATAGTCCGCTCGTGATTTCAACCTGTCAATACCTCTCACAAAGACAAGCGGTGATGCAGTTCATCTCTACTCCACCCTGAGCCAGGAGAGATTGACATGCATAGTATCAATGCTGGCTCTCCGTGTACATCGAAGTGTACATCGAAGTGTACATCTAAGTGTACATCTAAGTGTACATCTAAGTGTACATCTAAGTGTACATCTAAGTGTCGGTCATGCTGCTCTGTTTGGGCCAATTGTAATGTGTCTATGTCCCCCTTTGTGGCACTTGACAGTATGACTGGGCAGGGGTCAAGGGGCAACAAAACTAGAGCCTGTAGGAATTGTCTTGTTGATAGCGATGTCAAGAAAGCAGAGCAGCACTTCACTGTAGACAGACCTCTCCCCATCTTAGCTACCGTTACATCAATATGTTTTGACCATGACAGTTTACAATCCAGGGTTACCCCAAGCAGTTTAGCCTCCTTCATTTGCTCAGTTTCCACATTATTCATTACAAGATTTAGATGAGTTTAGGGATTAGTGAATGATTTGTCCCAAATACAATGATTTTAGTTTGTGAAATATTTCGAACTATCTTATTTCTTGCCACCCATTCTGAAACTGTATGAGGCTCTTTGTTAAGTGTTGCAGTCATTTCAGTCTCTGTAGTAGCTGACATGTATAGTGTTGAGTCATCCGCATACATAGACACACTGGCTTTTCTCAAGCCAGTATCGTTAGTAAAGATTGAAAATCATGACCTATGTGTGTGTGTTGAGAGAATGCCAAGAGTGTCCAAAGGTGGCTACTTTGAAGAATCTCAAATATAAAATATATTTTGAATTGTTTATCCCTTTTTTGGTTATGTTGTATGTGTTATTTCATAGTTTTAATGTCTTCACTATTATTCTACAATGTAGAAAATTTAAAAAAGAAAGAAAAACCCTGGAATGAGTAGGTGTGTCCAGACTTTTGACTTGTAGCGTAGGTAATGATTTACACGTTGTTACCAAGTTAGGTTCAGGGTAGTCCTTCCCCTTATGGTCCACATTGATTGATTGACATCTGATAAAAAGATTGGATATGTTGTGGCCATGGAAAACCCTAGAAGTTAATGATTAGTGTGTACTGTAACAGACAGACCTCACCCTCCTCTCTCCATCCCTGCCTGACGGTACAGTCCAGTATATATACAGGTGTACTGTATGTTCCTCTACAGTTTGGGTTACTACTGCAACAGAGACAGGGAAAGAGGAAGAGATCCAACTACGCTCAAATAACCCGAGAAGGTATGGAAGCTTTGAGAAGGTTTCTTTACATAACTGGTGTTATTATATCACAAAACAATTCAGAGGTCTTTATTTTCATTTTGTTTACCATTATTTCTGTCATTTAAATGGTAAATGGTTTTAGTTCTTAGATTATAATATATTACGTTTTTTAATTGTTTGTTTTAACCATATTCTCGGTTATTGGTGCTTTGTCAAAATATATTTTCTCAGCATTTATCAGCTCAGTGGAAAGATTGTCTGTATTCAATTAATTTATTCAATCAATTAATGGTAATATATGTACAATCCTCTCAATCTGTATACACCCTTGGAATATATATATATATATATATATATATATATATATATATATTTAAACCAAGAATGTATACAGATTGAGAGGATTGTACATAATTTATATGACCATGATATATAGTATATATAGGATTGTACATATGACATACATTTAATCTAGGACAGAAAGCAGCAGTACGGACCAGTATTGTTCCATTTCCCACCAGCCTTTCAGTGCAATGTTCTCCTTTTAACACTTGAGGAACTGAAGGCATTCAGCTAAAGGATATGGAGTTAAAACGGCCATGGTTGAGTTGAGCCATTGCCAAACACTTCAACAGGCCGCCCTTTGTATCTCTGAGGAGAACCTTGTGCAACAGGGAATAAAGTATGGTGGGGGGATAACAAGCTAGGAATATACACCTCTCTATGTTCATAGGTAATAGGGAATGCAGTATGGTGGGAGGATAACAGGCTAGGAATATACACCTCTCTATGTTCCTAGGTAATAGGGAATGCAGTATGGTGGGAGGATAACAGGCTAGGAATATACACCTCTCTATGTTCCTAGGTAATAGGGAATGCAGTATGGTGGGGGGATAACAGGCTAGGAATATACACCTCTCTATGTTCCTAGGTAATAGGGAATGCAGTATGGTGGGAGGATAACAGGCTAGGAATATACACCTCTCTATGTTCCTAGGTAATAGGGAATGCAGTATGGTGGGGGGAGAACAGGCTAGGAATATACACCTCTCTATGTTCCTAGGTAACAGGGAACAGGGAATGCAGTATGGTGGGAGGATAACAGGCTAGGAATATACACCTCTCTATGTTCCTAGGTAATAGGGAATGCAGTATGGTGGGAGGATAACAGGCTAGGAATATACACCTCTCTATGTTCCTAGGTAATAGGGAATGCAGTATGGTGGGAGGATAACAGGCTAGGAATATACACCTCTCTATGTTCCTAGGTAATAGGGAATGCAGTATGGTGGGAGGATAACAGGCTAGGAATATACACCTCTCTATGTTCCTAGGTAATAGGGAATGCCGTATGGTGGGGGGAGAACAGGCTAGGAATATACACCTCTCTATGTTCCTAGGTAACAGGGAACAGGGAATGCAGTATGGTGGGAGGATAACAGGCTAGGAATATACACCTCTCTATGTTCCTAGGTAATAGGGAATGCAGTATGGTGGGAGGATAACAGGCTAGGAATATACACCTCTCTATGTTCCTAGGTAATAGGGAATGCAGTATGGTGGGGGGATAACAGGCTAGGAATATACACCTCTCTATGTTCCTAGGTAATAGGGAATGCAGTATGGTGGGAGGATAACAGGCTAGGAATATACACCTCTCTATGTTCCTAGGTAATAGGGAATGCAGTATGGTGGGGGGAGAACAGGCTAGGAATATACACCTCTCTATGTTCCTAGGTAACAGGGAACAGGGAATGCAGTATGGTGGGAGGATAACAGGCTAGGAATATACACCTCTCTATGTTCCTAGGTAATAGGGAATGCAGTATGGTGGGAGGATAACAGGCTAGGAATATACACCTCTCTATGTTCCTAGGTAATAGGGAATGCAGTATGGTGGGAGGATAACAGGCTAGGAATATACACCTCTCTATGTTCCTAGGTAATAGGGAATGCAGTATGGTGGGAGGATAACAGGCTAGGAATATACACCTCTCTATGTTCCTAGGTAATAGGGAATGCCGTATGGTGGGGGGAGAACAGGCTAGGAATATACACCTCTCTATGTTCCTAGGTAACAGGGAACAGGGAATGCAGTATGGTGGGAGGATAACAGGCTAGGAATATACACCTCTCTATGTTCCTAGGTAATAGGGAATGCAGTATGGTGGGAGGATAACAGGCTAGGAATATACACCTCTCTATGTTCCTAGGTAATAGGGAATGCAGTATGGTGGGAGGATAACAGGCTAGGAATATACACCTCTCTATGTTCCTAGGTAATAGGGAATGCAGTATGGTGGGGGGATAACAGGCTAGGAATATACACCTCTCTATGTTCCTAGGTAATAGGGAATGCAGTATGGTGGGAGGATAACAGGCTAGGAATATACACCTCTCTATGTTCCTAGGTAACAGGGAATGCAGTATGGTGGGGGGATAACAGGCTAGGAATATACACCTCTCTATGTTCCTAGGTAATAAGGAATGCAGTGTGTGCCAGGACAGGGGCCAAGTACTAGTCTCTAATCAGTTTTGACAACGTCTAATTACATTTTACTGATGTATCATAAAGATGCTTCTGCATACTAACTACACCCTCATTATAGGACATGTTGGGTTGTGGCCAAGAGGTTTAACCACAGAGGCTGGGTCAGGGATTTCCTCTCTCTCTCACACACGCTCTTTCTCTCTCTCTCTCTCTTGCTCTCTCTCTCTCTCACTCACTCACCCCTCCATCCACCAGCCACCTCCCACTCCCCAAAGACTGATGATGTCACCGGTGCTGGGTGTGTCCTTCCTGGCCCTGGTCCTATCAGGAGGAGCCTGGGCTTTTGCTCCTATTGGGGGCGGAGCCTCCACCCACGTCAGCATCACGGGAACGGCCGTGCTACAGAAGGTCACGGACGTGTGCCGAGCCATCGCCGAGACAGAGGGAAGAGACTTCACTCCCACGGTAAGTGTGTGTGTGTGTGTGTGTGTGTGTGTGTGTGTGTGTGTGTGTGTGTGTGTGTGTGTGTGTGTGTGTGTGTGTGTGTGTGTGTGTGTGTGTGTGTGTGTGTGTGTGTGTGTGTGTGTGTGTGTGTGTGTGTGTGTGTGTGTGTGTGTGTGTGTGTGTGTGTGTGTGTGTGTGTGTGTGTGTGTGTGTGTGAGAGAGAGAGAGAGAGAGCGAGATGAAGAAAATAGAGTAGTGTGTCAGAATGTCTAACCTTTAACATCTGACCTTTCCCTTTAGGGTAACTCTGCTGAGGAGCTGGTCCAGGCCTGCCTGGGACCCAAAGCAACAGGTGAAGTGTCAGCAGCTAAGTTCAAATCTGCCCTGAACGAGATCTACATACAGAACGGACAGGTGGACAGAGACTTTGTCAACAGGTTGGTGCTCCATTGATAGAGGATGAGGTTCACTTATTATGTCAACAGGTTGGTGCTCCATTGATAGAGGATGAGGTTCACTTATTATGTCAACAGGTTGGTGCCCCATTGATAGAGGATGAGGTTCACTTATTATGTCAACAGGTTGGTGCTCCATTGATAGAGGATGAGGTTCCCTTATTATGTCAACAGGTTGGTGCTCCATTGATAGAGGATGAGGTTCCCTTATTATGTCAACAGGTTGGTGCTCCATTGATAGAGGATGAGGTTCACTTATTATGTCAACAGGTTGGTGCTCCATTGATAGAGGATGAGGTTCCCTTATTATGTCAACAGGTTGGTGCTCCATTGATAGAGGCTGAGGTTCCCTTATTATGTCAACAGGTTGGTGCTCCATTGATAGAGGATGAGGTTCCCTTATTATGTCAACAGGTTGGTGCTCCATTGATAGAGAATGAGGTTCCCTTATTATGTCAACAGGTTGGTGCTCCATTGATAGAGAATGAGGTTCACTTATTATGTCAACAGGTTGGTGCTCCATTGATAGAGGATGAGGTTCCCTTATTATGTCAATATGTTGGTGCTCCATTGATAGAGGATGAGGTTCACTTATTATGTCAACAGGTTGGTGCTCCATTGATAGAGGATGAGGTTCCCTTATTATGTCAACAGGTTGGTGCTCCATTGATAGAGGATGAGGTTCCCTTATTATGTCAACAGGTTGGTGCTCCATTGATAGAGGATGAGGTTCCCTTATTATGTCAACAGGTTGGTGCTCCATTGATAGAGGATGAGGTTCACTTATTATGTAAAATGCTTGGAGTGCTTGGAGGAAAGCAACATACAGGAAAGCAACATACGATTTTTATTCAATTTAATATTTAACTAGTTTTAAAAACAACTTAGTTTTCTTATCCAGCACATGTCATATGCTGCTCTCAAACCCTTTATTCCTAAGAACCTTATTGGAAAGGTTTAGGATGTGCATCACTCATACACCCTTCTTCTAGTGGATCTAATGTATGAACTAAATAAACAATTAATCATTGTCATTATTGTGCCAGTCCAAGTGAACATTTGGTATATCCCTCCTACAGTCTTTTCTATATAAAACCAATTGATCAAAATCTTTATTCTAACAGCCCAGCCCATCACTTCAACTCTGAGGCGTTTGCTGAGGGCCGGCGCCTTATAACTGATGGGGTGGCCAGCATCAAGGCCAACGTACAAAGTGAGAACTTCCAGGCTGCCAGAGAGACACTGGGGAGAGTACTACACACACTACAGGTAAGAGGAGAGAGAAGGGGAGGGGGGGGGGGGTGAAAGAGGGGATATGTAAACAGTACAGGTAGCTAGAGAGACACTGGGTAGAGGACTGTACACACTACATGTAGCTAGAGAGACACTGGGGAGAGGACTGTACACAGTACAGGTAGCTAGAGAGACACTGGGGAGAGGACTGTACACAGTACAGGTAGCTAGAGAGACACTGGGGAGAGTACTGTACACTATACAGGTAGCTAGAGAGACACTGGGGAGAGGACTGTACACAGTACAGGTAGCTAGAGAGACACTGGGGAGAGTACTGTACACAGTACAGGTAGCTAGAGAGACACTGGGGAGAGGACTGTAAACAGTACAGGTAGCTAGAGAGACACTGGGGAGAGGACTGTAAACAGTACGGGTAGCTAGAGAGACACTGGGGAGAGGACTGTACACAGTACTGGTAGCTAGAGAGACACTGGGAAGAGGACTGTACACAGTACTGGTAGCTAGAGAGACACTGGGTAGAGGACTGTACACACTACAGGTAGCTAGAGAGACACTGGGTAGAGGACTATACACAGTACAGGTAGCTAGAGAGACACTGGGTAGAGGACTGTACACACTACAGGTAGCTAGAGAGACACTGGGTAGAGGACTGTACACAGTACAGGTAGCTAGAGAGACACTGGGTAGAGGACTGTACACACTACAGGTAGCTAGAGAGACACTGGGTAGAGGACTGTACACAGTACAGGTAGCTAGAGAGACACTGGGTAGAGGACTATACACAGTACAGGTAGCTAGAGAGACAATGGGGAGAGTACTGTACACAGTACAGGTAGCTAGAGAGACACTGGGTAGAGGACTGTACACAGTACAGGTAGCTAGAGAGACACTGGGTAGAGGACTGTACACAGTACAGGTAGCTAGAGAGACACTGGGTAGAGGACTGTACACAGTACAGGTAGCTAGAGAGACACTGGGTAGAGGACTGTACACAGTACAGGTAGCTAGAGAGACACTGGGTAGAGGACTGTACACAGTACAGGTAGCAAGAGAGACACTGGGTAGAGGACTGTACACAGTACAGGTAGCTAGAGAGACACTGGGGAGAGTACTGTACACTATACAGGTAGCTAGAGAGACACTGGGGAGAGGACTGTACACAGTACACGTAGCTAGAGAGACACTGGGGAGAGTACTGTACACAGTACAGGTAGCTAGAGAGACACTGGGGAGAGGACTGTAAACAGTACAGGTAGCTAGAGAGACACTGGGTAGAGTACTGTACACAGTACAGGTAGCTAGAGAGACACTGGGTAGAGGACTGTACACAGTACAGGTAGCTAGAGAGACACTGGGGAGAGGACTGTAAACAGTACAGGTAGCTAGAGAGACACTGGGAAGAGGACTGTACACAGTACAGGAAGCTAGAGAGACACTGGGTAGAGGACTGTACACACTACAGGTAGCTAGAGAGACACTGGGTAGAGACCTGTACACAGTACAGGTAGCTAGAGAGACACTGGGTAGAGGACTGTACACAGTACAGGTACTAGAGAGACACTGGGTAGAGGACTGTACACACTACAGGTAGCTAGAGAGACACTGGGTAGAGACCTGTACACAGTACTGGTAGCTAGAGAGACACTGGGTAGAGGACTGTACATACTGCAGGTAGCTAGAGAGACACTGGGGAGAGGACTGTACACACTGCAGGTAGCTAGAGAGACACTGGGTAGAGGACTGTACACAGTACAGGTAGCTAGAGAGACACTGGGGAGAGTACTGTACACAGTACAGGTAGCTAGAGAGACACTGGGTAGAGGACTGTACATACTGCAGTTAGCTAGAGAGACACTGGGGAGAGGACTGTACACACTGCAGGTAGCTAGAGAGACACTGGGTAGAGGACTGTACACAGTACAGGTAGCTAGAGAGACACTGGGTAGAGGACTGTACACACTGCAGGTAGCTAGAGAGACACTGGGGAGAGGACTGTACACACTGCAGGTAGCTAGAGAGACACTGGGTAGAGGACTGTACACAGTACAGGTAGCTAGAGAGACACTGGGTAGATGACTGTACACACTGCAGGAAGCTAGAGAGACACTGGGTAGAGGACTGTACACACTGCAGGTAGCTAGAGAGACACTGGGGAGAGGACTGTACACAGTACAGGTAGCTAGAGAGACACTGGGGAGAGGACTGTACATAGTACAGGTAGCTAGAGAGACACTGGGGAGAGGACTGTACATAGTACAGGTAGCTAGAGAGACACTGGGGAGAGTACTGTACACAGTACAGGTAGCTAGAGAGACACTGGGTAGAGGACTGTACACAGTACAGGTAGCTAGAGAGACACTGGGAAGAGGACTGTACACAGTACAGGTAGCTAGAGAGACACTGGGGAGAGGACTATACACAGTACAGGTAGCTAGATAGACACTGGGTAGAGGACTGTACACACTGCAGGTAGCTAGAGAGACACTGGGTAGAGGACTGTACACACTGCAGGTAGCTAGATAGACACTGGGTAGAGGACTGTACACACTGCAGGTAGCTAGATAGACACTGGGTAGAGGACTGTACACACTGCAGGTAGCTAGAGAGACACTGGGTAGAGGACTGTACACCCTGCAGGTAGCTAGAGAGACACTGGGGAGAGGACTGTACATAGTACAGGTAGCTAGAGAGACACTGGGTAGAGGACTGTACACAGTACAGGTAGCTAGAGAGACACTGGGTAGAGGACTGTACACACTGCAGGTAGCTAGAGAGACACTGGGTAGAGGACTGTACACAGTACAGGTAGCTAGAGAGACACTGGGTAGAGGACTGTACACAGTACAGGTAGCTAGAGAGACACTGGATAGAGGACTGTACACAGTACAGGTAGCTAGAGAGACACTGGGGAGAGGACTGTACATAGTACAGGTAGCTAGAGAGACACTGGGGAGAGGACTGTACACAGTACAGGTAGCTAGAGAGACACTGGATAGAGGACTGTACACAGTACAGGTAGCTAGAGAGACACTGGGTAGAGGACTGTACACACTGCAGGTAGCTAGAGAGACACTGGGTAGAGGACTGTACACAGTACAGGTAGCTAGAGAGACACTGGGTAGAGGACTGTACACAGTACAGGTAGCTAGAGAGACACTGGGTAGAGGACTGTACACAGTACAGGTAGCTAGAGAGACACTGGGTAGAGGACTGTACACAGTACAGGTAGATAGAGAGACACTGGGTAGAGGACTGTACACAGTACAGGTAGCTAGAGAGACACTGGGTAGAGGACTGTACACAGTACAGGTAGCTAGAGAGACACTGGGTAGAGGACTGTACACAGTACAGGTAGCTAGAGAGACACTGGGTAGAGTACTGTACACAGTACAGGTAGCTAGAGAGACACTGGGTAGAGGACTGTACACAGTACAGGTAGCTAGAGAGACACTGGGTAGAGGACTGTACACACTGCAGGTAGCTAGAGAGACACTGGGTAGAGGACTGTACACAGTACAGGTAGCTAGAGAGACACTGGGTAGAGGACTGTACACAGTACAGGTAGCTAGAGAGACACTGGGTAGAGGACTGTACACACTGCAGGTAGCTAGAGAGACACTGGGTAGAGGACTGTACACAGTACAGGTAGCTAGAGAGACACTGGGTAGAGGACTGTACACAGTACAGGTAGCTAGAGAGACACTGGGTAGAGGACTGTACACAGTACAGGTAGCTAGAGAGACACTGGGTAGAGGACTGTACACAGTACAGGTAGCTAGAGAGACACTGGGTAGAGGACTGTACACAGTACAGGTAGCTAGAGAGACACTGGGTAGAGGACTGTACACAGTACAGGTAGCTAGAGAGACACTGGGTAGAGGACTGTACACAGTACAGGTAGCTAGAGAGACACTGGGTAGAGGACTGTACACAGTACAGGTAGCTAGAGAGACACTGGGTAGAGGACTGTACACAGTACAGGTAGCTAGAGAGACACTGGGTAGAGGACTGTACACAGTACAGGTAGCTAGAGAGACACTGGGTAGAGGACTGTACACAGTACAGGTAGCTAGAGAGACACTGGGTAGAGGACTGTACACACTGCAGGTAGCTAGAGAGACACTGGGTAGAGGACTGTACACAGTACAGGTAGCTAGAGAGACACTGGGTAGAGGACTGTACACAGTACAGGTAGCTAGAGAGACACTGGGGAGAGGACTGTACACAGTACAGGTAGCTAGAGAGACACTGGGTAGAGGACTGTACACAGTACAGGTAGCTAGAGAGACACTGGGGAGAGTACTGTACACAGTACAGGTAGCTAGAGAGACACTGGGTAGAGGACTGTACACAGTACTGGTAGCTAGAGAGACACTGGGGAGAGGACTGTACACAGTACAGGTAGCTAGAGAGACACTGGGTAGAGGACTGTAAACAGTACAGGTAGCTAGAGAGACACTGGGTAGAGGACTGTACACAGTACAGGTAGCTAGAGAGACACTGGGTAGAGGACTGTACACAGTACAGGTAGCTAGAGAGACACTGGGTAGAGGACTGTACACAGTACAGGTAGCTAGAGAGACACTGGGTAGAGGACTGTACACACTGCAGGTAGCTAGAGAGACACTGGGTAGAGGACTGTACACAGTACAGGTAGCTAGAGAGACACTGGGTAGAGGACTGTACACAGTACAGGTAGCTAGAGAGACACTGGGTAGATGACTGTACACACTGCAGGTAGCTAGAGAGACACTGGGTAGAGGACTGTAAACAGTACAGGTAGCTAGAGAGACACTGGGTAGAGGACTGTACACAGTACAGGTAGCTAGAGAGACACTGGGTAGAGGACTGTACACAGTACAGGTAGCTAGAGAGACACTGGGTAGAGGACTGTACACAGTACAGGTAGCTAGAGAGACACTGGGTAGAGGACTGTACACAGTACTGGTAGCTAGAGAGACACTGGGTAGAGGACTGTACACACTGCAGGTAGCTAGAGAGACACTGGGTAGAGGACTGTACACAGTACAGGTAGCTAGAGAGACACTGGGTAGAGGACTGTACACAGTACTGGTAGCTAGAGAGACACTGGGTAGAGGACTGTACACACTGCAGGTAGCTAGAGAGACACTGGGTAGAGGACTGTACACAGTACAGGTAGCTAGATAGACACTGGGGAGAGTACTGTACACAGTACAGGTAGCTAGAGAGACACTGGGGAGAGTACTGTACACACTGCAGGTAGCTAGAGAGACACTGGGTAGAGGACTGTACACACTGCAGGTAGCTAGAGAGACACTGGGTAGAGGACTGTACACACTGCAGGTAGCTAGAGAGACACTGGGTAGAGGACTGTACACACTGCAGGTAGCTAGAGAGACACTGGGGAGAGTACTGTACACAGTACAGGTAGCTAGAGAGACACTGGGGAGAGTACTGTACACAGTACAGGTAGCTAGAGAGACACTGGGGAGAGGACTGTACACACTGCAGGTAGCTAGAGAGACACTGGGTAGAGGACTGTACACACTGCAGGTAGCTAGAGAGACACTGGGTAGAGGACTGTACACAGTACAGGTAGCTAGAGAGACACTGGGGAGAGTACTGTACACAGTACAGGTAGCTAGAGAGACACTGGGTAGAGGACTGTACACACTGCAGGTAGCTAGAGAGACACTGGGTAGAGGACTGTACACACTGCAGGTAGCTAGAGAGACACTGGGTAGAGGACTGTACACACTGCAGGTAGCTAGAGAGACACTGGGTAGAGGACTGTACACACTGCAGGTAGCTAGAGAGACACTGGGGAGAGTACTGTACACACTGCAGGTAGCTAGAGAGACACTGGGTAGAGGACTGTACACACTGCAGGTAGCTAGAGAGACACTGGGTAGAGGACTGTACACTATACAGGTAGCTAGAGAGACACAGGGGAGAGGACTGTACACAGTACAGGTAGCTAGAGAGACACTGGGTAGAGGACTGTACACAGTACAGGTAGCTAGAGAGACACTGGGTAGAGGACTGTACATACTGCAGTTAGCTAGAGAGACACTGGGGAGAGGACTGTACACAGTACAGGTAGCTAGAGAGACACTGGGTAGAGGACTGTACATACTGCAGTTAGCTAGAGAGACACTGGGGAGAGGACTGTACACAGTACAGGTAGCTAGAGAGACACTGGGTAGAGGACTGTACACAGTACAGGTAGCTAGAGAGACACTGGGTAGAGGACTGTACACAGTACAGGTAGCTAGAGAGACACTGGGTAGAGGACTGTACACAGTACAGGTAGCTAGAGAGACACTGGGTAGAGGACTGTACACAGTACAGGTAGCTAGAGAGACACTGGGTAGAGGACTGTACATACTGCAGTTAGCTAGAGAGACACTGGGGAGAGGACTGTACACAGTACAGGTAGCTAGAGAGACACTGGGTAGAGGACTGTACACAGTACAGGTAGCTAGAGAGACACTGGGTAGAGGACTGTACACAGTACAGGTAGCTAGAGAGACACTGGGTAGAGGACTGTACACAGTACAGGTAGCTAGAGAGACACTGGGTAGAGGACTGTACACAGTACAGGTAGCTAGAGAGACACTGGGTAGAGGACTGTACACAGTACAGGTAGCTAGAGAGACACTGGGTAGAGGACTGTACACAGTACAGGTAGCTAGAGAGACACTGGGTAGAGGACTGTACACAGTACAGGTAGCTAGAGAGACACTGGGTAGAGGACTGTACACAGTACAGGTAGCTAGAGAGACACTGGGTAGAGGACTGTACACAGTACAGGTAGCTAGAGAGACACTGGGTAGAGGACTGTACATAGTACAGGTAGCTAGAGAGACACTGGGTAGAGGACTGTACACAGTACCGCTCTTTTCTAGTGCTGCTAAATGTTTTGTTGTGCTCCTAACTTGTGTATGGGGCGGTACGTATCCTCGCGGTTAGAATGCTGGGCCAGTAACCGAAAGGTTGCTGGATCAAATCCTTGAGCTAACGAGGTAAAAATCTGTCGTTCTGCCCCTGAACAATGTTCCCCGGTAGGCCATCATTGTAATTAACTGATTTGCCTCGTTAAATGAAGGTTAACAACATTTTTTTTTTTACAAATTAATTAATAAAATAACAAATGTGTTTGGAGCACCAGTGTGATTAGAGCCCTGACTGCAGGTAAGGGGAGAGAGGAAGAGGAAGAGGGAGGAGTGGGAGAGGGAGAGAGAGGAGTAGGAGTGGGAGTGGGAGAGGGAGGTTGAGAAAGGAGAGGGAGAGAGGTGAGTGGGAGAGGGAGGAGAGAGAGGAGAGGGAGAAAGATGAGTGGAAAAGGGAGAGAGAGGAGTGGGAGAGGGAGACAGAGGAGTGGGAGTGGGAGTGGGAGAGAGAGGAGTGGGAGTGGGAGAGGGAGGAGTGGGAGAGGGATGAGAGAGAGGAGAGGGAGAGAGATGAGTGGAAAAGGGAGAGATGGGAGTGGGAGAGGGAGAGAGAGGAGTGGGAGTGGGAGAGAGAGGAGTGGGAGTGGGAGAGGGAGGAGTGGGAAAGGGAGGAGAGAGAGGAGATGGAGAGAGGGAAGTGGGAGAGGGAGATGGAGGAGTGGGAGAGGGAGGAGAGAGAGGAGAGGGAGAGAGGAGTGGAAGAGGGGGTGGAAGGGAAAGAGGGAGAAAGTCTGAACTTCGAGGAATGAAGAGAGATAAGGTAAGGAATAAAAGGATAGAGGGAGAAGGGGGAGGGGAGAGAAAGAAAACATCTATCTCACCTCATCTCTCGTTTCATATTTCACCTTGGCTCAAGTGTTATCATCTGAACCAAGTTCACTTCTGTCTTGAGGTGTCTGTAATAGGGAATTAGATAGATATCTTTCCCACAGACACAGACTTGGTATATAATGCATGCTTGTTTTGTCAGGACTTCTACAGCCACAGTAACTGGGTGGATCTGGGATACACTGAACCCTACGCCAACCTGATCCGCCCCGATCTCCCACTGGAAAACCTGGCAGGTAGGGTGGGCTTGTGTTAAAGCAACAACGAGGACAGCTAGGCGTGGGAACCAACTGGATGGAGGGAGGGAGGGAGGGAGGGAGGGAGGGAGGGAGGGAGGGAGGGAGGGCAGGGAGGACAGGGAAGGAGGGAGGAAGGGTGGTCAGGCAGGGAAGGAGGTAGGGAGGGTGGGTGGTAGGGCAGGGAATGTAGGAGGGAGGGAGGGTGGTAGGGCAGGGAATGTAGGAGGGAGGGAGGGTGGTAGGGCAGGGAATGTAGGAGGGAGGGAGGGTGGTAGGGCAGGGAAGGTAGGAGGGAGGGAAGGTGGTAGGGCAGGGAAGGAAGGAGGGACGGAGGGTGGTAGGGCAGGGAAGGAAGGAGGGAGGAGTGCTTGGAATGTTAGAGAAAAAGTATGACAGCAGATTAAAAAGGAGAGACAAAGAGAGAAATCTGCTGCCACCTCTGGCTTCATACAATAGTGAGGTCATTAAGGGTTTACAGGAAGTCTAAAGGGCAGACAGAGAGGGACACAAACACACACGTAATCTCCGATGTTCAACAGAGCAAGATAAAGCAGAACAGTCTGAGGGAATTATGGGTTAGAGAAAGGATCACCACGCCCATTTAGGGTTTAGGAGTGTGTGTGTGTGTGTGTGTGCGTGCGTGCGTGGGTCATTCTTGATTTGTGGTGGTAAATAAGGTCCCTTGACAATTTACTTAACTGTTATTTTAAAATAAAAAATATTTAAGTCCTTTATACTGCAACCCATCTACACTACCGGTCAAACGTTTAAGAACACCTACTCATTCAAGTTTTTTTTTACTGTTTTCTACATTGTAGAATAACAGTGAAGACATCAACACTCTGAAATAACACATGGAATCATGTAGTAACCAAAAAAGTGTTAAACAAATCAAAATATATTTTATATTTGAGATTCTTCAAATAGCCATATATATCTATTATTTTGAATAGACGGTGAACAAAATGATATAAGATATTGTATGAAAAAAATATATAAACAAAGGCTATTAAAATACCTATTTTGTTTTCAAATCATAAAGATTTGAGCATTTGTGGCCTCCATTTCAGAAAATCCTAATTGACTTCAAATGTCTCCTTGGTGTTACCATCATTGATGTTACTACTCCTACTCGTGGCAGAATGTTATTATAATGGTAAAAACTATTTAAAGTTATTAAGCTGCTATATTGGTTCATTTAGAATGGTAACATGCGTTCATATCAATAAAATAAAAAATGTATATATGTATTTTTAATGCCACCGTAATTCAAGAACCACTCTTAAACGTTGTGATTTGGTTGGGTAGATGTCAGCACCCCGACCTGCAGTGACTGTGTCAGTGGGGGGTTCTGTTCCAACTCCATCCTGCCTAACATCCTTAATGAGAAGAAACTCACCTCTGGGTACATGGGGATCTTCTCTGCAGCTAAGCCTAAAGGTACAAACACACACACACACACACACACACACACACACACACACACACACACACACACACACACACACACACACACACACACACACACACACACACACACACACACACACACACACACACACACACACACACACACACACACACACACACACACACACACCTACCTTCCCCAGATACCCGCACACTCTCTGTATAACACCCATCATCACCTCTCTTCTCCCAGGTAAGTGTAGTCATGGCGGTGCAGCTGACCTGACCAGCTCTGAGGTTCCTCGCGGGGGCATCAGCAAGGACGAGCGTCGCTCTGACAACGTGGCCCTGCACACCGCTGCTGTCACCGTGGCAACGACCGCCACCCTCCAGCTGCTGCATGACATCCGGGGCGCCGCCGGTGACAACAACTACCTACGGTACGGAGAGGGGTAGAGGGGGATGAAGTGGAAAGGTAGAGGGGGGAGAAGGTGAGGAGAGGGGTAGAGGGGGGAGAAGGGGAGGAGAGGGGTAGAGGGGGGTGAAGGGGAGGAGAGGGGTAGAGGGGTAGAGGGGGGAGAAGGTGAGGAGAGGAGAGGGGTAGAGGGGGGTGAAGGTGAGGAGAGGGGTAGAGGGGGGAGAAGGTGAGGAGAGGGGTAGAGGGGGGAGAAGGTGAGGAGAGGGGTAGAGGGGGATGAAGGTGAGGAGAGGGGTAGAGGGGGGTGAAGGTGAGGAGAGGGGTAGAGGGGGGAGAAGGTGAGGAGAGGGGTAGAGGGGGGAGAAGGTGAGGAGAGGGGTAGAGGGGGGAGAAGGTGAGGAGAGGGGTAGAGGGGGGTGAAGGAGAGGAGAGAGGTAGAGGGGGGTGAAGGAGAGGAAGGGGGTAGAGGGGGGAGAAGGGGAGGTGAGGGGTAGAGGGGGGTGAAGAAGAGGAGTGGGGTAGAGGGGGATGAAGTGGAAAGGTAGAGGGGGGAAGGAGAGGAGAGGGGTAGAGAGGGGGTGAAGCAGAGGAGACGGGTAGAGGGGGGAGAGGGGTAGAGGGGGTTGAAGGAGATGGGGGAGATAGAGAGGTGAAGGGGAGTAGAGGGGTAGATGGGTGAAGGGGAGGAAAGGGGTAGATGGGGTGAGTGGGAGAAGAAGGGTAGAGGAGGGTCAAGGGGAGGATAGGGGTAGAGGGGTGGTGAAAGGGAGGAGAGGGGTAAAGGGGGTAAAGGAGAGGAGAGGGGGGTGAAGGGGAAGAGAGGGGTAGAGGGGTGGTGAAGGGGAGGAGAGGGTTAGAGGGGGGTGAAGGGGAGGAGAAGGGTAGAGGGGGGTGAAGGGGAGGAGAGGGGTAGAGGGGTGGTGAAAGGGAGGAGAAGGGTAGAGGGGGTGAAGGGGAGGAGAAGGGTAGAGGGGGGTGAAGGGGAGGGGAGGGGTAGAGGGGTGGTGAAGGGGAGGAGAGGGTTAGAGGGGGGTGAAGGGGAGGAGAAGGGTAGAGGGGGGTGAAGGGGAGGAGAGGGGTAGTGGGGTGGTGAAAGGGAGGAGAAGGGTAGAGGGGGGTGAAGGGCAGGAGTGGGGGGTAAGAGGGAATTACCCACGTTGAAGTTACTCACAATCTATCTATCTCTCTCTCTCCCACAGCCTCATGGGTATAGCGCGATCGTCAGTGGTTGCTTTTGTGATCGACACTACGGGGAGCATGAAGGATGACATCCTCGAAGCCAAACGAGTCGTCAATGAGATCATCGACAGCAAGAAGGGAACGCAGGATGAGCCCTCCCAGTACATCCTGGTCCCATTCAATGACCCAGGTAAAGCTGGCTTTACACTCCACCAAGCATTCTCCTTAGCAAAACATCACTGACAAACTCTGGCAGTCACCGAAATGCTGGTGCGGTTTGTGGTTAAGTCAGGAAGTGGTTAGTGATCAGTGTGTGTTTGTGTGTGTGTGTGTAGGGTTCGGACCCCTGATAAGAACGACAAACCCTGATGTTATGAAAACAGAGATCGCTAAACTCAAGGCTGATGGAGGCGGAGACCTCCCTGAGATGTGCCTATCAGGCCTACAGGTACAGTGATTGACATGGCTATATTCCAATCAGGTTTCAGATATAATCCCATTCTTTCTTTATGGTGCACCTGACAATAAATAAATAAACTAAGCATTCTCTCTCTCTCTCTCTCTCTCTCTCTCTCTCTCTCTCTCTCTCTCTCTCTCTCTCTCTCTCTCTCTCTCTCTCTCTCTCTCTCTCTCTCTCTCTCTCTCTCTCTCTCTCTCTCTCTCTCTCTCTCTCTCTCTCTCTCTCTCTCTCTCTCTCTCTCTCTCTCTCTCTCTCTCTCTCTCTCTCTCTCTCTCTCTCTCTCTCTCTCTCTAGTTGGCGCTGACCGGTGCCCCTGCGTCGTCCCACATCTATGTTTTCACAGATGCCGTTGCCAAGGACATTGCGTTAAAGGACACCATCGTGGCCCTGATCAGGAGCACCAAGTCAACCGTGAGCACTTCCTCAAACACCTCCTCAAACACTTCCTGTTTTAGAAGACACCATGTCCTGCAGTTCAGGATCTTATTAATTAGGGCACACAGTAGCAAACCGCAGGAAAATGTTTTGCAACGGCAAATGAAAACTAGCAATTCTTATTGGAGAGGTAGTCACTCCCATTTTTCTTTCTTTCTTCGTTTGGTGCCTAATGAATACGACCAGGCAAACTCTCTCAAACACACCTATGTGTCTCTCCAGGTGTCTTTCTTCATGACTGGTGCTGGTGCTGGTGCTAGAAGGAGGAGGCGTGGAGTAGAGTCCAGGGCAGCTACATTCGAGACCTACAAGGACCTGGCGCTGGCGTCTGGTGGTCAAGCCATTGGAGTCACCAAAGACAATCTGCCCCAGGCCACTGACGTCATCATCGACTCCTCCACCTCCGCTCTGGTGAGTCAACGGTGGTGGCCATTTTGTTTTATATCAGTAGTTGATTTTAAATAATTCAAAACTTGATCAATTTAAAAACACGTGCTTTATAAATAATGAATTTTAGAAATGCCTAGACATAATATTTATATCTATGATAATTAAATCCTCCACGTTACAATAAAACAACAACATACTCTACATCACCTCTTCTTTCTATCTTCCTCACTCATTCTGTCCTCCTCCTCCTCCTCAGGTGACAGTCCTACAGCGAGCGAGGAACCCAGGCAAAGCTGAGACGTTCTCCTTCCTGCTGGACGAGTCTCTGAACAACATCACCATCTACATCACTGGAAAGTCCCTCACCTTCACCCTGAAGAACCCTGCAGGTAGGAACCTCCAACACCTACACACTGATCTAATATCAGTTTTCAGGTAAAGGTTCACCTAACTGAATAGGATGACATTTCCCCTAGACACTGATCTAAGGTTAGTTTTTCCTCCTCATTGGTTAAGACCTGTTTTGCGTGTTTGAGTATGTAGCTATCTTAATGTTTTTAAGGCATAAAGCACATTTCAACAAGGTATCATGAACCAGGTATAGCCCATTGACAGTATGTTTGACTGTTATCCTATTTGACTGTCACCCTCCTTGCCCCTACAGGTGTGACCCAGAAACAGAGTGAAACCAACGGGAAACTGGGGACCGTCCAGACGGTGGGCAACCTCTACCGCGTCCGTCTGGCCACCAACAAACAGACAGGATTATGGGAAATCAGCATGAACTCCAACCAGCCCTACACACTGAAGGTCACGGGTGAGTTACCATAGAGATACGTCTGTTCCATTAAATATGTGTGTTATGCTCATGCTCACCACTAGATGGAAGCCTTGATACACACAGAGCCCAGACCTGGGTTAATCAATAATCAATTCAAATATGTCACATGCACCAAATACAAGAGGTGTAGGTAGACCTTACAGTGAAATGCTTACTTATGAGCCCTTAACCCACAATTCAGTGTTTAAAAAAGTAAATAAGAAAAAGCAAGAAAAAAATGATCCCGAGTCAATGTTCAGGGGTACAGGTTAGTCGAGGTAATTGAGGTAATATGTACATGTAGGTAGGGGTAAAGTGACATCACCTAACCTTCACTCTTTTAAATCATGTACAAATATGTCAAAAAGTATTGGAACCCAGGTCTGGCAGAGCCATAAGAGAAGGGAGAGAATACAGCCCTGACTGACTGTGTGTGTGTGTGTGTGTGTGTGTGTGTGTGTGTGTGTGTGTGTGTGTGTGTGTGTGTGTGTGTGTGTGTGTGTGTGTGTGTGTGTGTGTGTGTGTGTGTGTGTGTGTGTGTGTGTGTGTGTGTGTGTGTGTGTGTGTGTGTGTGTGTGTGTGTGTCTCTCTATCCAGGTCAGAGTACCATTGCCTTCATTTATGACTTTGTGGAGACCTTCGAGGGACCTCACCCAGGATATGCCCTCATCTCTGGCCGTCCAAAAACAGGTAAAACGCTACAACATCATCTTAAAATCATTATCATACCAGCAGGTAATCTGTCAATCACAATTATACTAAGGCGACATCATGGCGACATCATGGATACATCATCTACATGAATGCAGCTGCCACTTCGTTAAAGCCGTTAGAGGCAGATGATCATTGTGCACGTCGTTTTTCTCACTGGCGAGAGGTTTTGCACTCATCGCTGTATTCTCTATCAGAAAGTAGGCTGGTCCTCCTTGATGTTGTGTAGGTCGAAACAATGCATTCTGTTCATTTTTAAAGCCTACTTAATCATAGTCATAAAAAGCAATTAATTGTAATTTATAATAATTGATCTGAACCTAGAAATAGTTACATAGCCACACCCTTCAAGATAATTTTCCTCCTCTCTCTCTCTCCCTCTTTTTCTCTCCCTACCCCTACACTCGTCCTCCTCTCTCTCTCCCTCTCTTTCCCTCCATTCCTCCTCTCTTCTCTCCTTCTCCCAGGTATGCCTGCCATGCTGTTGGTATCAGTGTTGGGCAGAAAGGGCCCAGCCTCTGTAAAGGTGGCCAACGTTGCCTTGGTGACAGTGTCAGGGTCAGAGGTCGTAGGCGGGGCCCTGGAAGACATGGGCAACGGGGACTTCCTGGTTACGGTAACCAAGGTCCCTGCGGGGGAGTTTGTGGTGCTGTTGAACGGGACAGACGTGGTCTCCTCCACCGTGTTCCAGAGACAGTCCACCACTCAGATGTCCGTCTCCAAGGTTACCATCAAGGTAAGTGATGATGACACACTTCCTGTTTACGTTGAAAATCGGCTTTCATTTGTAAATTATGAAGGAGCCTATACTGCACATTAAAAAAAAGTGGACCTCACAACAACTCCTCAACAATTCCTCTTTCTTGTTCTTCTTGTCTTCTCAGGCCGTGGTGGACAGAAGCATGGAGCCTGGTAAACCCTTCACCCTTCCCTTCACCGTCATGACCGACGCCACTGGAGGCAGCTACAAAATCAGTGCCAGAAACGACAGAGACTTCAAAATGAATGTCCCTGGCAGGTAGGGATCAGGTCTGGAATATCCTAAGACTAGTCCCAGATCTGCTTGTTCTGTCTGGCCAACTCCTATGGTCATTTTCACGTGGCACATTGACCACAGGCGTTGGCAATTTAAGCACAAACAGATCTGGGACCAGGTTATCTGGTTAAAATTAGCTTCTTCTCCGCTAGCAAAATGACTCAACATTACTAATTATGGTCCTCTCTTGGCATCGTTTGTATTGACACTTAATGCTAACCCATTGCTGATGCTAACTTAACAGCATCGCTGTGACCACTGGAGGAAACGCCACCGGTGAACTGACCATCACGGTGCCCGCCAACACACCATCAGGAACAGACGTCACCCTGACCATCGAGGCTGTGGCCCCCGGGGCGTCCGACTCCAACTACGCCGTCCTGCGCCTCTCTGTCGTCACCAAGGTAACATCAGCTATATATACAGATAGATAGAAATATATTATCCTGAACAAAAACAAACACAACATACAACAATTTTAAAGAGTTACAGTTCATATAAGGAAATCAGTCAATTTAAATAAATTCATTAGGCCCTAATCTATGGATTTCACATGACTGGGAATACAGATATGCATCTGTTGGTCACAGATAACTTAGGGGTGTGGATCAGAAAACCGGTCAGTATCTGGTGTGACCATCCATTTGCCTCAGGCAGAGCGACACATTTTCTTCGCATAGAGTTGATCAGGCTGTTGATTGTGGCCTGTAGAATGTAGTCCCACTCATATTCAATGGCTGTCCGAAGTTACTGGATATTGGCTGGAACTGGAACACGCTATCGTACATGTCGATCCAGAGCATTCCAAACATGCTCAATGGGTGACATGTCTGGTGAGTATGCAGGCAATGGAAGAACTGCAACATTTTCAGCTTCCAGGAATTGTATACAGATCCTTTTGACATGGGGCCGTGCATTATCATGCTGAAACATGAATGGCACGACAATTGGCCTCGGGATCTCACGGTATCTCTGTGCATTCAAATTGCCATTGATAAAATGCAATTGTGTTTGTTGTCCATCGCTTATGCCGGCACATACCATAACACCACCGCCACCATGGGGCACTCTGTTCACAACGTTGACATCAGAAATTAGCTCGCACACACGACACCATACACATGGTCTGCGGTTGTGAGGCCAGTTGGACGTACTGCCAAATTCTCTAAAACAACACTATGGTACGGCTTATGGTAGATAAATTAACATTCAACTCTCTGGCAACAGCTCTGATGGACATTCCTGCAGTCAGCATGCCAATTGCACGCTCCCTCAAAACTTGAGACATCTTTGGCATTGTGTTGTATGACAAAACTGCACATTTTAGAGCGGCCTTTTATTGTCCCCAGCACAAGGTGCACCTGTGTAATGATCATGCTGTTTAATCAGCTTCTTCATATGCCGCACCTGTCAGGTGGATGGATTATCTTGGCAAAAGAGAAATGCTCACAAACAGGGATGTAAACAAATTTGTTCACAACATTTGAGAGAAATACGCTTTTTGTTTTTGTATTTCTGTGATCTTTTATTACAGCTCATGAAATATGGGACTAACACTTTACATGTTGAGTTAATATTTTTTGTTGTATAGAACCCTGTGTGTGCATTCTAATGTGACATCACAATGGGTGTAGAAATGTAAAACAGTAGAGGTATAGATAAAGATACACTAGAGAGCTGAAAGGCCTATAATGGCCGTCTCCACTCTATGGGCCATCTCCACTCTATGGGCCGTCTCCACTCTATGGGCCGTCTCCACTCTATGGGCCGTCTCCATTCTATGGGCCATCTCCACTATATGGCCTGTCTCCACTTCCAAATAGCCTCCTTTCCTCATCTCTTCTCCCTCATCATCATGATCACGGTCTCTTCTCTTTCTCTCTCTTCTTTCTCTTTCATCTCTCTCAATTCAATTCAATTCAAGGGGCTTTATTGGCATGGGAAACATATGTTAACATTGTCAAAGCAAGTGAAGTAGATAATATACAAAAGTGAAATAAACAATAAAAATGAAGAGTAAACATTACACTCACAGAAGTTCCAAAAGAATAAATACATTACAAATGTCATATTATGTATATATACAGTGTTGTAACAATGTACAAATAGTTAAAGTACAAAAGGGAAAATAAATAAGCATAAATATGGGTTGTATTTACAATGGTGTTTGTTCTTCACTGGTTGACCTTTTCTTGTGGCAACAGGTCACAAATATTGCTGCTGTGATGGCACACTGTGGTATTTCATTGGGAGTTTCATTGGGAGTTTATCAAAATCTGAATTGTCTTCAAATTCTTTGTGAATCTGTGTAATCTGAGGGAAATATGTGTCTCTAATATGGTCATACATTGGGCATGAGGTTAGGAAGTGCAGCTCAGTTTCCACCTCATTTTGTGGGCAGTGTGCACATAGCCTGTCTTCTCTTGAGAGCCGGGTCTGCCTACGGCGGCCTTTCTCAATAGCAAGACTATGCTCACTGAGTCTGTACATAGTCAAAGCTTTCCTTAATTTTGGGTCAGTCACAGTGGTCAGGTATTCTGCCACCTTGTACTCTCTGTTTAGGGCCAAATAGCATTCCAGTTTGCTCAGTTTTTTTGTCCATTTTTCCAATGTGTCAAGTAATTATCTTTTTGTTTTCTCATGATTTGGTTGGGTCTAATTGTGTTGCTGTCCTGGGGCTCTGTGGGGTGTGTTTGTGTTTGTGAACAGAGCCAGGACCAGCTTGCTTAGGGGCTCTTCTCCAGGTTCACCTCTCTGTAGGTGATGGCTTTGTTATGGAAGGTTTGGGAATCGCTTCCTTTTAGGTGGTTGTAGAATTGAACAAATCTTTTCTGGATTTTGATAATTAGTGGGTATCGGCTTAATTCTGCTCTGCATACATTATTTGGTGTTCTACGTTGTACACTGAGGATATTTTTGCAGAATTCTGCATGCAGAGTTTCAATTTGGTGTTTGTCCTATTTTGTGAATTCTTGGTTGGTGAGCAGACCCAGACCTCACAACCATAAAGATAAATGGGTTCTATAACTGATTCAAGTATTTTTAGCCAGATCCTAATTGGTATGTCACATTTTATGTTCCTTTTGTTGGCATAGAAGCCCTTCTTGCCTTGTCTCTCAGATCATTCACAGCTTTGTGGAAGTTACCTGTGGTGCTGATGTTTAGGCCAAGGTATGTATAGTTTTCCGTGTGCTCTAGGGCAATGGTGTCTAGATGGAATTTGTATTTGTGGTCCTGGTGACTGGACCTTTTTTGGAACAACATTATTTTGGTCTTACTGAGATTTAATGTCAGGGCCCAGGTCTGGCAGAATCTGTGCAGAATATCTAGGTGCTGCTGTAAGCCCTCCTTGGTTGGTGACGGAAGCACCAGATCGTCAGCAAACAATAGACATTTGACTTCAGATTCTAGTAGGATGAGGCCAGGTGCTGCAGACTTTTCTAGTGCCGTTGCCAATTCATTGATGTATATGTTGAAGAGAATGGGGCTTAAGCTGCATCCTTGTCTCACTCCACAGCCCTTTGGGAAGAAATGTGTATGTTTTTTGCCTATTTTAACCGCACACTTGTTGTTTGTGTACATGGATTTTATAATGTCGTATCTTTTTCCCCAACACCACTTTCCATCAATTTGTATAGCAGACCCTCATGCCAAATTGAGTCAAAGGCTTTTTTTTATCAACAAAGCATGAGAAGACTTTGCCTTAGTTTTGGTTTGTTTGTTTGTCAATTATGGTGTGTAGGATGAATACGTAGTCTGTTGTACCGGGGGTGAGATGCATGGGGTGGGCAAGAGGGGCATAGGTCTGATCTGAGGGGTCCTAAACGTGGTGTGGGCATGGTTGACTTGTGGGGGTGTTGATTGGTTGGGGTGGGGGTGTGTATGTGGCTGGTGGTGTTGTGGTCTGGATGTTGGTCCTCTCGGCGTGTGTCCTCTATGTGTACTTCCGGGAGGGTCCCACAGGTCTGGGAGTGTCTCGCTGGTCTGGGTGGGGTGGCTATTGATCTGTTTCTCCTATGTGAAGTGTTGGGGCTACGTTTGAGAGTGATGTCCTGGTTGGAGTAGACTGTTCAACTCTCCTGCCATTGTTGGGCTAAAGGGATTTGACACCTCTCACTTAATTTAGCATTCAGTCCTCAGAAAGTAATGTAAAGTATTTTTCTTCTTGGCTTTTGGAAATAAAATATAGCTTCAGACTAAGCATTACTCACTCAGTTCCTGGTTGGATGTTGTTTTCAGGTTTCTGTTGTTTTCCAGAGCATTTGCTGTATAGCGTTGGAATAATAATCTTTGGTAGTTGTAAGCCTTCCAGGTGATTCCGTAATTCCGTCCAAAATCAGGTTGTAGGTTTTGATTTTTGATTTGGAGTGAAGGTTATGTTGTAGAGGGTAGCATCCTGTATATGTTCCTGACAAAAAAATCTAAATGTATCTAACTCTAAATCGATATTTTTTTAAGAACATGCTGAAAAATGCAGGAGCTCATCTGATCATGACCTCTCTCTCTCTTTCTCTGTGCCCCCCCCCCCCCCCCCAGGTGACAGATTTCACCCCTCCCCAGTGTGAGGTGGTCAGCGTCTCGGTGGTCGACTGCCCAGCTGACCCAGCAGCCTGCAGCTCCGCCTTCTGGCAGCTCTCTGCCAACATGACCGACGGTGTCAATGGCACAGGCATCGCCAGAGTCACACACCGCCAGGGAGCGGGTAACCTCACCCACACGGACCTGAAGCAGACGGTTGTTGCAGCAGCGTTCAACGCTTCGTGCTGCTCTCTGACAGTGGAGCTGGTGGCGGTGGACAAGGCCATGAATGTCGGCACCTGTCGGTTTTCCATCGTCCGCAACGCGGGACCGCCCTCCCTTGCTCTGTCCCTCCCACTGTTGGTGTGTCTGCTGGTCTCTGCCTTCTTCACTACGTCCCTCAGAGACTTACTTATCTGATCTAATGCTGCATTAATAACCAAGTGCGAAGGTGGAAATTACCCGTTGTGAAGTTGTAAATACCTGTTGGATTCATTCACGTGCTTTGAACTCGTTGAGAAACGCAAATTGGTCAACAAGCTACTTTAACCATAAACTAAAAGTACAGCTTTCACGCTTTTAAACAAATTATAGTGTTCAAAAACCATTTTAATAATGTTTTGTTGTTGCATTTAACTGCTGAACATGATGTTATTGAGTTAATATCCTTAGTAGGTGATGTTAGAGGTCAACATGTGGAAGAAGATGTTGCTCAGGGATGATAGACTAGTAATTACCAGTTGGAGGGGCATTCAAGCGGATTTTCCCAGTCGTATGTGGTAAATACCACCTTCCCACGTGGTTGTGAACGCAGGGTAAGGCACATGTTTTGACTGCCTGACCAATGCTGCCTCGAAGTTAAAAGGTTATGCTCCAGACCGACTACATTGCAGACATTGCATTGCATCAACAATGGTTCGTGTGACAAAGCCAACATTTAAATGAATGTCACTTTAAAAACTGCCAGCAGTACTCTCTCTCTGTGCACTTTCTCAACATGTTATTTGCACTGTAAGATTGATGTTTAATTTTTGTAAGTCTCCAGTTACATCTCTGTCATGAATAAAAAGCTACTGTGTGAATGACTACTGTGTGAGTGACTCATGTTAGTTGTTTTGTTATAATACGGAGGTAGTTTAGTAGCCATGTGAAACCAGCCTGATCTCGATAGCTCACATTCAGTTTCGCTTCACGTATTAAACTAAGCAGCTGTTAGTCTGCTTGACTAGGCTAGTAGTTATTCATTTGTAAACACTTCTGAAAACATAATTCCACTTTGACATTGTGGGGTATTGTGCGTAGGCCAGTGACACAAAATATAAATGTAATCCATTTTAAATTCAGGCTGTAACACAACATTTTAGGGAAAAAGTCAAAGGGTGTGAATACACCGTGTACAACAAATATGGAGTGACAGGGTTTTCGTCAGACTTTTCCAAAAGTAGGTTTCAGTAGGCTGGCTATGTGTTATGAATTACGTTCTTATACATTGGATACATTACAATTACCTTCAGAAAGTGAACGTAGAAGGTCATGTCAAAGTAGAAATCTTTTTTTTTTATTTTACAAATGATTTAAACATTTTAATCTGAAATGTCTTGAGTCAGTAAGTATTCAACCCTTTTGTTATGGCAACGCCCAAATAAGATCAGTAGTCAAATGTTGCTTAACATACAGTGAAGAGTTCCGTAAACAGCAGTCCCTCACATATCCAGTACTCTGGATATGAACACTGATTGTCCCACTATTCTCCTTGGCTTGATGACCTGTAAGGTACCACAACACAGTTCTCCACTCCACCACCACACAGTTCTCCACTCCACCACCACACAGTTCTCCACTCCACCACCACACAGTTCTCCACTCCACCACCATAAGGGCCTCCACTCCTCCAAAACCTGCAGTAGAAACAACAGAGTTATACTGACCACTCTCTCAGAACCTAGAGTATGAACAACACAGAGTTAGGCTGACCTCTCTCTCAGAACCTAGAGTATGAACAACACAGAGTTAGACTGACCTCTCTCTCAGAACCTAGAGTATGAACAACACAGAGTTAGACTGACCTCTCTCTCAGAACCTAGAGTATGAACAACACAGAGTTAGACTGACCTCTCTCTCAGAACCTAGAGTATGAACAACACAGAGTTAGACTGACCTCTCTCTCAGAACCTAGAGTATGAACAACACAGAGTTAGACTGACCTCTCTCTCAGAACCTAGAGTATGAACAACACAGAGTTAGACTGACCTCTCTCTCAGAACCTAGAGTATGAACAACACAGAGTTAGACTGACCTCTCTCTCAGAACCTAGAGTATGAACAACACAGAGTTAGACTGACCTCTCTCTCAGAACCTAGAGTATGAACAACACAGAGTTAGACTGACCTCTCTCTCAGAACCTAGAGTATGAACAACACAGAGTTAGACTGACCTCTCTCTCAGAACCTAGAGTATGAACAACACAGAGTTAGACTGACCTCTCTCTCAGAACCTAGAGTATGAACAACACAAAGTTAGACTGACCACTCTCTCAGAATCTAGAGTATGAACAACACAGAGAATCAGTCCTACTCCTTCCACTGTGGTCAGTGTTATCCCATGATTTTGGAATTAGATGGTCGACGAGCAGGTGTCCACATACTGTTGACCATGTAGTGTACAGATAGATTAGTTAGACACAGACAGACAGACAGACAGACAGACAGACAGACAGACAGACAGACAGACAGACAGACAGACAGACAGACAGACAGACAGACAGACAGACAGACAGACAGATAGACAGATAGATAGACAGATAGACAGATAGACAGATAGACAGATAGACAGATAGATAGATAGATAGGATAGACTCAGCAAAAAAAGAAACATCCCTTTTTCAGGACCCTGTCTTTCAAGGATAATTCGTAAAAATACAAATAACTTCACAGATCTTCATTGTAAAGGGTTTAAACACTGTTTCACATGTTTGTTCAATGAACCATAAACAATTAATGAACATGCACCTGTGGAACAGTCGTTAAGACACTAACAGCTTATAGACGGTAGGCAAGAACATCACACCTGCAGGACAGGAACAGGATGGCAACAACAACTGCCCGAGTTACACCAGGAACGCACAATCCCTCCATCAGTGCTCAGACTGTCCGCAATAGGCTGAGAGAGGCTGGACTGAGGGCATGTAGGCCTGTTGTAAGGCAGGTCCTCACCGACATCACCGTCAGCAACGTCGCCTATGTGCACAAACCCGCCGTCGCTGGACCAGACAGGACTGGCAAAAAGTGATCTTCACTGACGAGTCGCGGTTTTGTCTCACCAGGGGTGATGGTCGGATTCACGTCTATCGTCGAAGGAATGAGCGTTACACCGAGGCCTGTCCTCTGGAGCGGGATCGATTTGGAGGTGGAGGGTCCGTCATGGTTTGGGGCGGTGTGTCACAGCATCTTCGGACTGAGCTTGTTGGAGGAAGACATCCTCCTCCCTCATGTGGTACCCTTCCTGCAGGCTCATCCTGACATGACCCTCCAGCATGATAATGCCACCAGCCATACTGCTCGTTCTGTGCGTGATTTCCTGCAAGACAGGAATGTCAATATTCTGCCATGGCCAGCGAAGAGCCCGGATCTCAATCCCATTGAGCACGTCTGGGACCTGTTGGATCGGAGGGTGAGGGCTAGGGCTATTCCCCAAGAAATGTGCCTTGGTGGAAGAGTGGGGTAGCATCTCACAGTAAGAACTGGCAAATCTGGTGCAGTCCATGAGGAGTACTTATTACAGCTGGTGGCCACACCAGATACTGACAGTAACTTTTGATTTCGACCCCCCTTTGGTCAGGGACACATTATTCAATTTCTGTTAGTCACATGTCTGTGGAATTTGTTCAGTTTATGTCTCAGTTGTTGAATCTTGTTATGTTCATTCAAATATTTACACGTTAAGTTTGTTGAAAATAAACACAGTTGACAGTGAGAGGATGTTTATTTTTTGCTGAGTTTAAATATGCTAGACAGTAGAGGCATAGATAAAGATACAGCAGAGAGCTGAGAGGCCTACATAGGCTGTCTGTCATGATTGTCCATGGGAGAGAAAGCAGACCAAGGCGCAGCGTGTGAGAAAAACATCTTCCCTTTTATTTTTGACGAAGACGTAACACGAAAAGAAACACTCTTACAACAAACCAACTAACAAAACAAACAAAACAACCGTGAAGCTCCAAACGAAAGTGCACACACCAGTCACTAACGTTCAACATAGACAATGACCCAACAAAGGCAATAATGCCCATGGCTGCCTAAAATATGGCTCCCAATCAGAGACAAATGAAAGACATCTGTCTCTGATTGAGAACCACTCAGGCAACCATAGACATACCTAGAAACCCTCACTCAACCATAAACCTACCTAGACACATTCACTCAACACAAACCCATACACAAAACCCAACACCCCTTTACCATATAATCACCCAAAACACAAACATACCCCATGTCACACCCTGACCTAACTAAAATAATAAAGAAAACCAAGAATACTAAGGCCAGGGCGTGACACTGTCTCCACTTCTCCCTTATCATCATGATCACGGTATCTCCCTCTCCGTCTCACTCTCTCCCTCTCTCTGCAGCTGGTCAGTGTCTCGGTGGTTGACTGCCAGGCTGACCCAGCCGCCTGCAGCTCCGGCTTCTGGTAGCTCGGGTCGGACTTTTGCATTTGAGGTGAAAAGTTGCAGGGACTAAAGAAAAACCTATCCGTCTGAGCACAGCCGTGCCAAGAATCTGCTCTTGATTCAGTGTGTAGACGGCGAAGGAATCATGGCGGAAGTGGATGCCAAGTCTGAATCGAGAACAGTATTGAGTAAAGTTGATGAATGGAAAACAGTGTCGTCAAAGAATGGTAGCGAAAAAGGAAATTGTTAACAATTGGAATGGATGATGAGTGTAGGTCTGATAAGGATTTGTTTCTTGTTGGGATGTGTTTTTTGAACATGGACGTGAATCTCGGGAAACTCGTTCGAGGTATCAAAGAAGGTGAAGCATGTGTTGTGTAAAGTGGAATCAATCAGATTGACCAGGATTGGGCTTGTTATGGTTCAATGTGTTTCTGAAGAGCAGAAAAAGAAGGCATCGGGAATCACATTATTGTGCTTTGGACTGCGGAGTAGAGCAGCAGTTAAAGGAGTCATAACCGGATGTGTCGATGGAGGTAAATATTGAATACTTCTAGAGAATCCAAGATGTGGTTGGTGCCCGTTGTCTGAAACGCATGGTAAATGGGTAAAAGGTAGAATGTCTGTCGGTTCTTTAGTTTTTTGATAAAGAACACATCCCTACGCATGTAAAGTTAGGTTATGTGAAGTTAGGTTATGTAAAGTATGCAGTAAGAGTATTCGTCAACAAGCCACTTCAGTGCAATTACTGTAAAGGATTTGGCCATGTTGAAAATGTTTGCAGACGGAAGGAGTATATTGAAGATATATGATGGGGTGAAGAAGGTCAGTGGTGTAAAGTTCTTAAGCAAACATACTTTAAAGTACTACTTAAGTACTTTTTTGGGGTATCTGTACTTTACTTTGCTATTTATAGTTTTGACACGTTTTATTTTTACTTCACTACATTTCGAAAGAAAATATTGTACTTTTTGCTCCATACATTTCCCTGACAATCCAAAGCACTCGTTACATTTTGAATGCTTAGCAGGAAAGGAAAATTGTGAAATTCACGCACTTATCAAGAGAACACATGGTCATCCCTACTGGCTATGGTCTGGCAGACTCACTAAACACAAATGCATATTTTGTAAATAATGTCTGAGTGTTAGAGTGTACCTCTGGCTATCCGTAAATTAAAAAAAACAAGAAATGGTGGCGTCTGCTTTGCTGAATATAAGGAATTTGAAATTATTTATACTTTTACTTGTAATACTTAAGTATATTTTAGCAATTCCATTTACTTTTGATTCTTAAGTATATTTTAAACCAAATACTTTTAATCAAGTAGTATTTTACTGGGTGACATTCACTTTAAATTTTTTCTAATGTTTCTATACTTTTCCTCAAGTATGACAATTGAGTACTTGTTCCACCAGAGTTCTTGGAGTTCCCTGGTGAAGGAGGTAAACAGGGCAAAAGTAAGGGTGGATCAAAGGATCTCCTACGTGGAGGCAAGCAAAATAATTGAGAAATGCAAGTGACGCTAGTGTTTATGATATGGTAGTGCCTCCATACTCAACTGGCGGACTGGATTCGGACCCGGAATAACATGGAAGAATGCATAGAATTGCAGGAAATTAGCTTTAAAACAACAAAACAGATTTCTGTCTCATGTATAATGTGTAAAATTGTGTGAAATGACCTTAAAAACTGCAACATTTTCTCTCAACCAACTAGAAGGGTGTAAACAGTTTGGGGTTGCATGGGTTGCGAGGTGGGGGTTTGTTACAATGCCGATAAATTACATGATCCATCCAGACTTTTGCCACCTAGGAAATTTGTGTGACCGAACATTCTCAAATAGTAGTTGAGTACCCCTGTGGTAGTGGATACACCCCAGCCATTAGTGAATGTTTGTCAATCAAGAGAACCGGACACGCTTTGTGTGAAAAAGGTGGATTATGTGGCGTTTATTGCAACAGTTATTAATTGTACTGCTCAAGTGTCAAAGAAAAACAACAACATTGGAAATCATTGTTGCTGCGACTCAAAGTTTTCGGGCTGAAAGAATTCACAGCAGAAGACCTGGACTTTGTATTTTAACAAAAGTGGTGTCAATTTTTGGTTAGTGTTTGCTGTTTTTGGTAGTTAGTATGAAATTTTGGTTAGTGTTTGCTGTTTTTGGTAGTTAGTATGAATTTTTTCATCCAAAACCTCTTTTGTTTTTGGGGATATTTTACTAGCTCCGTACAGTAGGTGGCGGCAATACACTTTATGAGTGTAGTCTGCCAATAAACCTCAAATATGAAAGTTTGCAGCGCTAGAGCGGTGTTTGTCAAACCACATCCCGAAAAGCGGTCTTCTCACAAAATTGTCTGTAGCGTCCTAACGGTTTGGTATACAAACTATTATGACCCCTCTATGTGAAGATGGTGTTCTCCGTTTTGCTCTACGACCCTCACAGGCGTCTTGGGAATCGTCTGAAGTCGGTACAGCCGATCTGCCAACTTCTGTCTGTAGCATCAGAATAGTTTGGGCTACACAATAATATGCATCTCTGTGGAAAGGTGAGTCTATCACAAACAAGTACAGCATATATGGATATAGTTGAATGCCAAAAATAAGGAGTTAAATACATGTAAAAAAGGGTGGGACTATCTGTTGTTTCATGTAGTGAATTTGTTAATCAATGCATTTGCATGTGCTAATCGCAGTAAGGCCAAATTCAATGTTTCATCAAATAATTGTGTATATATATATCTTTTTTATTTTATGGGTCATAAAATAAAAAATAAGATAAATTATCCTTGGTGTGACCTTCTTAAAACAATTCCATATGTTAGCTTAATGGAACCCCCCCAACCCCGGCATAGACAGGGCTTAGACTCTAGAGGGTTTTAACACCTATCCAGATGTTGTTCGATCTGGCAGAAATCTGCATAGTATTCAGCCTGGAATGTGATAGCTAGTGATGGCACAATTGGGCGTCAGGTTGCTGTATTATGTGATAAGGAAAGCTAATATGTTTATTAACACCTATCCAGATGTTGTTAGATCTGGCAGGAATCTGCAAAGTTTTCATCTGGGAACGTGCCCAAGGCCACCATGAAAATGAATGTCCCTTGTATAAAAAAGTTCCAACAGAACAACAGCATTTTTCAACATGTAATTACTGGATAAATGGTCTAGTCCCGCTTCATAACTGGGTTGACGATCTGCTGCTACTCTGTGCTGTACTCCACGCAATATAGATTTTTGGCTTAACTACACTGCTTGTAATGACTATATGCTGTCTTCTTATACGTGTACCACCTAATAGGATTTCTTTTTATTTTGTGTGTGTGAGTTAAGTTTTGTTTGTCCTCAAAATTGGCCATCCCATTCAACAGTACAATGAATGTCAATGTTTGTATTGCTGTCTTTTTAAATGCATTTTAAAATGGAAAATAATAAACATATTATATATATATATATAAAAAAGATTGATGTTTTTGTCTCCAGTTTAGCTCTCTGGCATGAATAAAAAGCTGTGCTTTCCTGCTACATCGTGACAGATGTTAATGCTTTTGTTATGAAACGGAGGTAGTTTAGTAGCCTTGTGAAACTACCCTGGGTCCAGTTTCCAAAAAGCATCATCATCCAAAAAGCATCATCGTTAGAACCTTCGTAGGAGCATCGATAATTCTCCAAGCTGTTTCCAAAACCATCGTTATTAATGTTGCACTTTTAAACGCTCGTAATCTAGAATGGCTAAGTGCGTTGTTAAATGCTTTTTTGCCCTCCCGCGTCACTTTATCCACAGAAGAATCACATGGTTTATCCATCTCTCTGTGACCGCCGATAACTTCAGAACAAAGTTGACTACAAATACATATATTTGTAGACTAAATTGAAAAATAAACACTGTACGTAGCCTTTCCATTATATTCCAAATCAAATCAAATTCTACTTGTCACATACGCCGAATACAACAGGTGTTTGCCTTCTTAAAATACCGTAACCAACAATGCAGATATTTCTAATAAGTAAGTTAGAAAATATTCTGTTAAAAAACAATAAAATAACGATAACGAGGCTATATACAGGGGGTTCCGGAACCGAGTCAATGTGCAGGGGTACAGGTTAGTCGAGGTAATTGAGGTAATATGTACATACAGGTAGAGGTAAAGTGACTATACATAGATAATAACAGAGAGTAGCAGCAGCGTAAAAAAGGGTGTCAAAGCAAATAGTCTGGGTAGCCATTTGATTTACTGTTTAGCAATCTAATGGCTTGGAGGTAGAAGCTGTTAAGTAGCCTTTTGGACCTAGACTTGGTGCTCCGGTACCACTTGCCATGCAGTAGCAGAGAGAAGAGTCTATGACTTGGGTGGCTGGAGAATCTGACAATTTTTAGGACCATCCTCTGACACCGCCTGAAATAGAGGTCCTGGATGGCAGGAATCTTGGCCCCAGTGATGTACTGGGCCATACGCACTACCCTCTGAAGTGCCATGCGCGTGGATGCCCAGCACTTGCCACACCAAGTGGTAATGCAACCATTCAGGATGCTCGATGGTGCAGCTGTTAAACTTTTTGAGGATCTGAGAACCCGTGCCAAATCTTTTCAGTATCCTAAGGGGGCTATAGGCATTGTCGTGCCCTCTTCACGACTGTCTTGGTGTGTTTGGACCATGATAGTTTGTTAGTGATGTCGACACCAAGGAACTTGAAGCTCTCAACCTGCTCCACTACAGCCCTGTCGATGTGAATGGGGGTGTGCTAGGCCCTTCTTTTCCTGTAGTCCACAATCATCTCCTTTGTCTTGATCACTTTGAGGAAGAGGTTATTGTCCTGGCAACACACTGTCAGGTCTCTGAGCTCCTCCCTCCTCCATCGTTGTCTTTGATCAGGCCTACCACCGTTGTGTCGTCGGCAAACTTAATGATGGTGTTGGAGTCGTGCGTGGCCAGGCACAGTGGGTGAACAGGGAGTAAAGGAAGGGACTAAGCACGCACCCCTGAGGGGCCCCCATGTTGATGGTCAGCATGGCAGATGTGTTGTTGAATACATTTCATGTTTAATCAGTTGAATTCAATTTTGCTACTTGTAGCCTATGCTATTGTCTGTAATTTGTCTCAATATATTTTATTATGTGTAGCCTAACGTGTGCGCAATTATATGCCAAATCTGTGATCTATATTTTGGAGGAACATCCCATCACCACTCTAGAACAACATCCCATCACCACTGTGGAACAACATCACATCACCACTCTGGAGCAACATGACATCACATCACCATTCTGGAACAACATGACATCACCACTCTGGAACAACATCCCATCACCACTCTGGAACAACATCCCATCACCACTCTAGAACAACATCCCATCACCACTCTAGAACAACATCACATCACCACTGTGGAACAACATCCCATCACCACTGTGGAACAACATCCCATCACCACTGTGGAACAACATCCCATCACCACTGTGGAACAACATCCCATCACCACTGTGGAACAACATGACATCACCACTGTGGAACAACATCCCATCACCACTCTGGAACAACATCACATCACCACTCTGGAACAACATCCCATCACCACTCTGGAACAACATGACATCACCACTCTGGAACAACATGACATCACCACTCTGGAACAACATGACATCACCACTCTGGAACAACGTCACATCACCACTCTGGAACAACGTCACATCACCACTCTGGACCAACGTCACATCACCACTCTGGACCAACGTCACATCACCACTCTGGAACAACATGACATCACCACTCTGGAACAACATCCCATCACCACTGTGGAACAGCATGACATCACCACTCTGGAACAACATGACATCACCACTCTGAAACAACATGACATCACCACTCTGAAACAACATGACATCACCACTCTGAAACAACATGACATCACCACTCTGAAACAACATGACATCACCACTCTGAAACAACATGACATCACCACTCTGGAACAACATGACATCACCACTCTGGAACAACATGACATCACCACTCTGGAGCAACATGACATCACCACTCTGGAGCAACATGACATCACCACTCTGGAGCAACATGACATCACCACTCTGGAGCAACATGACATCACCACTCTGGAGCAACATGACATCACCACTCTGGAGCAACATGACATCACCACTCTGAAACAACATGACATCACCACTCTGAAACAACATGACATCACCACTCTGGAGCAACATGACATCACCACTCTGGAGCAACATGACATCACCACTCTGGAGCAACATGACATCACCACTCTGGAGCAACATGACATCACCACTCTGGAGCAACATGACATCACCACTCTGGAGCAACATGACATCACCACTGTGGAACAACATCACATCACCACTGTGGAACAACATCCCATCACCACTGTGGAACAACATCCCATCACCACTGTGGAACAACATCCCATCACCACTGTGGAACAACATGACATCACCACTGTGGAACAACATGACATCACCACTGTGGAACAACATCCCATCACCACTCTGGAACAACATCCCATCACCACTCTGGAACAACATCCCATCACCACTCTGGTACAACATGACATCACCACTCTGGAACAACATGACATCACCACTCTGGAACAACATGACATCACCACTCTGGAACAACGTCACATCACCACTCTGGAACAACGTCACATCACCACTCTGGAACAACATGACATCACCACTCTGGAACAACATCCCATCACCACTGTGGAACAACATGACATCACCACTCTGAAACAACATGACATCACCACTCTGAAACAACATGACATCACCACTCTGAAACAACATGACATCACCACTCTGAAACAACATGACATCACCACTCTGGAACAACATGACATCACCACTCTGGAGCAACATGACATCACCACTCTGGAGCAACATGACATCACCACTCTGGAGCAACATGACATCACCACTCTGGAGCAACATGACATCACCACTCTGGAGCAACATGACATCACCACTCTGGAACAACATCACATCACCACTCTGGAGCAACATCACATCACCACTGTGGAACAACATCACATCACTACTCTGGAACAACATCACATCCCCACTCTGGAACAACATGACATCACCACTCTGGAACAACATCACATCACCACTCTGGAACAACATGACATCACCACTCTGAAACAACATGACATAACCCCTCTGGAACAACATGACATAACCACTCTGGAACAACATGACATAACCACTCTGGAACAACATGACATCACCACTCTGGAACAACATGACATCACCACTCTGGAACAACATGACATCACCACTCTGGAACAACATCACATCCCCACTCTGGAACAACAACAACATGACATCACCACTCTGGAACAACATGACATCACCACTCTGGAACAACATGACATCACCACTCTGGAACAACATTACATCACCACTCTGGAACAACATGACATCACCACTCTGGAACAACATGACATCACCACTCTGGAACAACATGACATCACCACTCTGGAACAACATGACATCACCACTCTGGAACAACATTACATCACCACTCTGGAACAACATCACATCACTACTCTGGAACAACATCACATCACCACTCTGGAGCAACATGACATCACCACTCTGGAACAACGTCACATCACCACTCTGGAACAATGTCACATCACCACTCTGGAGCAACATCACATCACCACTGTGGAACAACATCACATCACTACTCTGGAACAACATCACATCCCCACTCTGGAACAACATGACATCACCACTCTGGAACAACATGACATCACCACTCTGGAACAACATGACATCACCACTCTGGAGCAACATGACATCACCACTCTGGAGCAACATGACATCACCACTCTGGAGCAACATGACATCACCACTCTGGAACAACATCACATCACCACTCTGGAGCAACATCACATCACCACTGTGGAACAACATCACATCACTACTCTGGAACAACATCACATCCCCACTCTGGAACAACATGACATCACCACTCTGGAACAACATCACATCACCACTCTGGAACAACATGACATCACCACTCTGAAACAACATGACATAACCCCTCTGGAACAACATGACATAACCACTCTGGAACAACATGACATAACCACTCTGGAACAACATGACATCACCACTCTGGAACAACATGACATCACCACTCTGGAACAACATGACATCACCACTCTGGAACAACATCACATCCCCACTCTGGAACAACAACAACATGACATCACCACTCTGGAACAACATGACATCACCACTCTGGAACAACATGACATCACCACTCTGGAACAACATTACATCACCACTCTGGAACAACATGACATCACCACTCTGGAACAACATGACATCACCACTCTGGAACAACATGACATCACCACTCTGGAACAACATGACATCACCACTCTGGAACAACATTACATCACCACTCTGGAACAACATCACATCACTACTCTGGAACAACATCACATCACCACTCTGGAGCAACATGACATCACCACTCTGGAACAACGTCACATCACCACTCTGGAACAATGTCACATCACCACTCTGGAGCAACATCACATCACCACTGTGGAACAACATCACATCACTACTCTGGAACAACATCACATCCCCACTCTGGAACAACATGACATCACCACTCTGGAACAACATCACATCACCACTCTGGAACAACATGACATCACCACTCTGGAGCAACATGACATCACCACTCTGGAGCAACATGACATCACCACTCTGGAGCAACATGACATCACCACTCTGGAGCAACATCCCATCACCACTGTGGAACAACATCCCATCACCACTGTGGAACAACATCACATCACCACTGTGGAACAACATCCCATCACCACTGTGGAACAACATCCCATCACCACTGTGGAACAACATCCCATCACCACTGTGGAACAACATGACATCACCACTGTGGAACAACATGACATCACCACTGTGGAACAACATCCCATCACCACTGTGGAACAACATCCCATCACCACTCTGGAACAACATCCCATCACCACTCTGGAACAACATCCCATCACCACTCTGGTACAACATGACATCACCACTCTGGAACAACATGACATCACCACTCTGGAACAACATGACATCACCACTCTGGAACAACGTCACATCACCACTCTGGAACAACGTCACATCACCACTCTGGAACAACATGACATCACCACTCTGGAACAACATCCCATCACCACTGTGGAACAACATGACATCACCACTCTGAAACAACATGACATCACCACTCTGAAACAACATGACATCACCACTCTGAAACAACATGACATCACCACTCTGGAACAACATGACATCACCACTCTGGAGCAACATGACATCACCACTCTGGAGCAACATGACATCACCACTCTGGAGCAACATGACATCACCACTCTGGAGCAACATGACATCACCACTCTGGAGCAACATGACATCACCACTCTGGAACAACATCACATCACCACTCTGGAGCAACATCACATCACCACTGTGGAACAACATCACATCACTACTCTGGAACAACATCACATCCCCACTCTGGAACAACATGACATCACCACTCTGGAACAACATCACATCACCACTCTGGAACAACATGACATCACCACTCTGAAACAACATGACATAACCCCTCTGGAACAACATGACATAACCACTCTGGAACAACATGACATAACCACTCTGGAACAACATGACATCACCACTCTGGAACAACATGACATCACCACTCTGGAACAACATGACATCACCACTCTGGAACAACATCACATCCCCACTCTGGAACAACAACAACATGACATCACCACTCTGGAACAACATGACATCACCACTCTGGAACAACATGACATCACCACTCTGGAACAACATGACATCACCACTCTGGAACAACATGACATCACCACTCTGGAACAACATGACATCACCACTCTGGAACAACATGACATCACCACTCTGGAACAACATGACATCACCACTCTGGAACAACATTACATCACCACTCTGGAACAACATCACATCACTACTCTGGAACAACATCACATCACCACTCTGGAGCAACATGACATCACCACTCTGGAACAACGTCACATCACCACTCTGGAACAATGTCACATCACCACTCTGGAGCAACATCACATCACCACTGTGGAACAACATCACATCACTACTCTGGAACAACATCACATCCCCACTCTGGAACAACATGACATCACCACTCTGGAACAACATCACATCACCACTCTGGAACAACATGACATCACCACTCTGGAGCAACATGACATCACCACTCTGGAGCAACATGACATCACCACTCTGGAGCAACATGACATCACCACTCTGGAGCAACATCCCATCACCACTGTGGAACAACATCCCATCACCACTGTGGAACAACATCACATCACCACTGTGGAACAACATCCCATCACCACTGTGGAACAACATCCCATCACCACTGTGGAACAACATCCCATCACCACTGTGGAACAACATGACATCACCACTGTGGAACAACATGACATAACCACTCTGGAACAACATGACATCACCACTCTGGAACAACATGACATCACCACTCTGGAACAACATGACATAACCACTCTGGAACAACATGACATCACCACTCTGGAACAACATGACATCACCACTCTGGAACAACATCACATCCCCACTCTGGAACAACAACAACATGACATCACCACTCTGGAACAACATTACATCACCACTCTGGAACAACATGACATCACCACTCTGGAACAACATTACATCACTACTCTGGAACAACATCACATCACCACTCTGGAGCAACATGACATCACCACTCTGGAACAACGTCACATCACCACTCTGGAACAACATCACATCACCACTCTGGAACAACATGACATCACCACTCTGGAGCAACATGACATCACCACTCTGGAACAACGTCACATCACCACTCTGGAACAACATCACATCACCACTCTGGAACAACATCACATCACCACTTTGGAACAACACGACATCACCACTCTGAAACAACATGACATCACCACTGTGGAACAACATGACATCACCACTCTGGAACAGCCTAAACTTAACCTTAGACACCTCTACATTTGCCGTTGGGAAATTTGACATTTGAGAAACATGGATGAAACTCTAATTCTGACTTGAGACTATGAGAGTTAGTTGGTCAATTCACCGTCTATTCCACATTGGTTAAATGTCAATTAATTCAAATGAAGTGGAAACAATGTTGATTCAACCAGTGGGGCATCTGTGATGAACTGTAAAAAATGTTTACTACCTTAGCTGCGCCAAATAGCAATCCCAGAAATGTACCTGCCTTGTGAAATAATATGAATATACCATAAAGAATCCACCCTAACGTTACTGCCATCCACTCCCTAGTCATCAGTCTCCCCTCCCTGTCCTGAAACAAGAAGAATAATGAAGAATCATGACTGATAGAAAAATATAACTCTTTCATAATTTTCCTTTCAATGTAATCAGCTTCAGACTTCCTGTGAAACTAGACCATAAAACCATACAGAATTCTTTGAAACCTCATTACTGATTTACAGTAAAGAAAGATAAAAATTGAATGATTCATGTTTGGATCATCACGCTCAAAAGGAAGGAATACAGTCCCCATACACACACACACACACAGACAGACACAGACAGACATACTGTCACGGCTGTTGAATGTAGAGGACCAAGGTGCAGCGTGGTAAACGTACATATTACCTTTTATTAGGTGATGACGCCGACAAAACAATAAACAATACCAAACAACCGTAAAGCTTAAGGCTAAGTGCCACAAACAAAGTTAACTTCCCACAAAGACAGGTGGGAAAAAGGGCTACCTAAGTATGGTTCTCAATCAGAGACAACGATAGACAGCTGTCTCTGATTGAGAACCACACCCGGTCAAAACATAGAAATACAAATAATAGAACGAAAGAACATAGAATACCCACCCCAAATCACACCCTGACTGAACCAAATAGAGACATAAAAAGGATCTCAAAGGTCAGGGCGTGACACAGACAGACAGACAGACAGACAGACAGACAGACAGACAGACAGACAGACAGACAGACAGACAGACAGACAGACACAAACAAAGGTTAATGATTCATGGAAAACCCTAGAAGTTAATGATTAGTGTGTACTGTAACAGACAGAGCTCACCCTCCTCTCTCCACCCCTGCCTGACGATACAGTCCAGTATATATACAGGTGTACTGTAACAGACAGAGCTCACCCTCCTCTCTCCACCCCTGCCTGACGGTACAGTCCAGTATATATACAGGTGTACTGTATCTTCCAGGGTGTTCCTCTACAGTGTGGGTTACTACTGCAACAGAGACAGGGAAATAGGAAGAGATCCAACTACGCTCAAATAACCTGAGAAGGTATGGAAGCTTTGAGAAGGTTTCTTTACATAACTGGTGTTATTATATCACAAAACAATTCAGAGGGCTTTATTTTCATTTTGTTTACCATTATTGGTGTCATTTTAGAATAAATGTTTTTTATAGTCCTTAGATCATATTATAAACTGGGTGGGTCAAGCCCTGGACGCTGATTGTCTGACAGACGTGGTATATCAGAGTATGACAAAACATTTATTTCTACTGCTCTAATTATGTTGGTAAACAGTTTATAATAGCAATAAGGCACTTCGGGGGCTTGTGGTATATTGCCAATATACCAAGGCTAAGGGCGTCGTGCTTAAGAACAGCCATTAGCTGTGGTATTTTGACCATATACCACATCCCCTAATATCTTATTGCTTAAATATATATTGTTTGTTGTGAAAATATACAGTTTTCGGTTATTAATGGTTATTATTGTCTTTAGACAAAACTATACTATGTTTCTGAATTAATATATTTTATTAATCGGTTCAGTTTTTGCTGAAGTGGAAAGATTTGATTTA